>NW_007577857.1:847636-850722 GCF_000690725.1 Stegastes partitus | reverse complement strand
GGGAGAGACAGAGACGAGTTGACTTCCACCAACTTTTCCAGCAGAGCCAGACCAGATGAGCTGAATCCCCATGACGGCCCAACTCCACCCTGTGGACTCCTGCAGGAACAGACCTGCCCACAGGGTGTTTACGGACCAATCCTGCTGCTGAGATGTGGAAAAACCCTCAGTAAACCATTTCACACAGCTCCAAGTACGTTTGCTTGTGCATGTCTATTTGTTGTGCATGCAGTTAACCATATTCAAATTATTTAAGAACTCTTACTGGGTCTGACTTAGTGAGCTTTCCATCACAGCTTGACCAGGGAAGTGGTCAGAGTGCTCATTCAGACATGAAGCCGACACGTTCAGATGTTGTCACATTAACAGAAGTAGTGCATGTCTGGGTAAGGATTAGGGTTAGCATCTCACAGGGGCTTCAGGTAACTGTTTTTTAAATTTTTTTAATGGAAAACAGAAAAAGTGAAGCTCATCTTTACATCTCAACAGATCCACAATATGATGCTTTTGCTTCTGTATGCATTTCAATTTAGATCAAACGTGACAATGAGACTGAAGTATAGACTAAAGTAAATAGCAAAAACATGAAATTTACCTTTTTCTTTTATTTCCTTTTTATTTTCCTTTACTTTTACTTTTCTGTTAACCTGTGTGTGTTCACAATGTGCATTTTAATGGAGGGAGTTTCAGTGCAACACAGTTTTCTCCAGACAGTGTTGCATTATGGGTTGGAGCAGTTTTAACAGACTTTTCTTTGTAGACAGAAGCAAACTCTTTGTGGTCATCAATGTCATCAACTCTTCTTGGATTGTTGAAATCTTAGGAAAACTTTTGCAATGATTGTTCGATGACAGACTAAAAAAGTATCTTTGACCCTCGTTAATTTACGACATCAATAACCCACCATAGCTTCCTCAGTGCTGAACAACAACTGGAGCTGTGGATGCTGATAAATTGCTGACAGGTGCCGCGTCGGCATGAATAATCTTCACATCTGTCCAATGTGCAGCCACTGCACTGGAAAGTGTAGAAACAAAGCACCGTTTTCATTCCATTGTGAGAAGTTTAGTCACATGGATCCTAACAAGTCCATTTGGTTCTGAAGAAGCAAGTCCAAATTACACAGTCTGAATATGTTCGGTTGGTTCTTCTGTTAGCACTTTTGGTTCTGGGTACAGTGGCCTTTGAATCATTGGCAGCATCCACTGCAGGAGCTCAGGACAGGTGTGAGGTGGTGCAAATGTTTACAGATCCTGAATCAGCCCTTCCAACTATTCCACGAGTAAGATCTGTCGTATTCATAAGGTCACACAAGAACTCTGCAGCAGCTTCAACAACGACATCAATTCCAAGAGCACCAAATCAATGACGGCAATGGAGAGAACTGAGCAATGTTGCTGTTACATTAGCCTGTATGGCACATTTCATGTTATTAGGTTGTTTTCCACAGGAGGAACTTGTGGGCTGTTTTAGGGTGGCCGAAACCTTCGACTGTGTTCTGACCAACTGCCTCTGTTGATCCTCTTTCAGAGCTTCTGGAGAGAGAGAAGTACTAGCCAGTCCTGAAACACTCTCCTGTGCAGGTGCAGATGCTGATTGGCTACACTCAGAAAAGACAACTAGCTCCATTGTTCTGCCGTCGATATCCTCGTTGAGTCTTCATCTCTAACATTGTTACGTTCAATGTATAATCCACCTTATAGATTATGTAACACATCAGGTAAAAATGTTTAGCGTGTCCACAGACGTTAAACTAAAAATGATCTTTTGTGCATCTATCACTTGTTAATGGACTTTCAGGTATCTCTACAGTGTGTCAGTCTTTAAAAACATTATTTTCATCTTCAACCTATCTGACTTTACATTCATTCCCAGGATATTATTACCATGTTGCTGCTCGATTTAACTGCAGCTGCTTGTTAATGGATCAGATGTTAATGCATCATCTTGCAGCAGCTGATGTGTTCCCTCCACTACTGTCTGTCTGGGTTAATCACATTTTGTATCCTCTTTTCTGTTATAATCCAATGAAAGTGAAATGAACACGAGTGCTGTTTGGATATAAATTGGACCACAAACACAAACGACTCATTTGTAAATACAAAGTTCGTATCTATGCTCGAGTTCAAGGAAGGGTTGCACGGTTTGATTTAGACATCAACTCAAATAGCTCATGTTTTGATTCTGTGCAGAGTCGCTCTGCCACAGTGAATAACAGACGTCTCTTTTTGGTAAGGAGCTCTGGGCGTTTCATGATTACCTTTTCAGACATCCTCAGTCTAAATCTGGAGCTGATGGTGTACAGCTGCTGATGCTCGTTGAATGAGACTCGCTGATATCTGGAGTCATTTGGAGGTTAGCGGAGACGAGGTCGTCACAGCCGACAAGCGCGCCGCCGATCATCTGGGGGACATCAAAGGCAGGAACGAACAGAGTTGACAAGCTGTGCGCTTTCTCTCAGACTCTGCTGATGTAGAGCAGAGGGACGAACACTGATTCTGATTTTTATCAGCACTGCTGTCGATCTGAAAACTCTTCTCTCAACAAAGATCAAAATGTCAGGGACACTGCTAATTACTTGTGTTTAGAAATTAAATAGCGTTTCTAACTTATTTCATTATTTATCTGCTGAGCACCTCTTACAGGCTTTTCTCAGCTTTGTCACACAGGACAGTCTTGTTGCTAGGAAACATCTAAATAGATTTTTGACTTTGTGTGTTCCTCTGTTGCAGCGAGCATTGCTTACCTCTGTTGTCCTGCACATGCTAGGCCTATCTTACAGGCTGGGTTACTAAATACTCCTGTCAGCTGCTTTTCAATAATCTTATTCACTCCACAATATGGACCATTAAAGCACAGCATCACCTGGAATGACTAAACAAACCGAACCTGCAGGGCTCGTGCTTGTAGAGATAACTGTTTAAAAAGCTAGTGTTGCATCCGTTGTTAATTCAGCTAATAGTGGAGCAGACTGTTGAAACAATCGTTCACTCGCTGATACAAGCACCAAATTTGGCACACAAGTGCTTCACAACCTACTCTTTCAGAAAAGTACATTATCCACTTGAAAAAAAAACAAAATGGCC
>NW_007577857.1:842398-845605 GCF_000690725.1 Stegastes partitus | reverse complement strand
CCCAAGACTGAGCTCATATGTGGTAATTTAACACCAATATATCACCTGCATAGTGTAGATAACTAAGAAACAAAGCAAAGACTCAGATTTGAGAGTATTTTTTGACAGCTTTGGATAAAAACACGACTTAAAAGATTTATTCTGACTAATGACTCATTCACTCGTTGACAATACATATGGTAAAAGTGGCACCAGCGTGTGGAAGAATGATGACCCGGCTGAAGGCCCTGATCAGCACGATTCACTAACTTATCAAGTTAATCACTGAGAACTAGCATCTCAGATCTCATGATTCTTAGCAGAGGATTTGTTTCCACATCTATTTGGTCCTCATGCTGACATGACAACAATGTCATGGTTTGCTACTGGAAATTTCCCACTGAGGTTTTCCTGACCTTTGTGTGACCTTTTGCCTGCATGTGGTCCATATTTAGGATTTTGACACATTTTGAGTACATTTTACACTTTCTGTCTCACACACAGTGGATTTACTCACATTGATGTCCACTCTCTATGTTCATGCACATTTATTTATTCATGCAACTTTAAAAAAACGTAGGTCTCTTTCCTTTGATGCAACGGATGTGTTTGTCAGTGGAAACCCAGCAGGTGGACGGTTACATAAAAATGATATTGCACACAACAGAGATTGAGATTGATTGTTCCGCCTTATTCAGAACCTGCTGGAGCAGACAGATGTTCATATGCCAGGCACATGTTTACGTCCATAGCACAACACAGACCTGAGTACGATTCCACAGTAGCTGACATTTATCCAACATGCCCAAACTCTGCTCTAAACATCTGATAAAAATAATGTGTATGAACACTTATGTCTTTATGTGTGAGCAAACTTTCAGTCATTAGAGTTTTTTTTGTCTCAGAATGATAACTAGTCTCACTATGTGGTTTCTTATTTCCTGTGTGTTCTCTGTAAAAATCCACCGCAGCAACAACAAACCAACACTTCCACCTACAAACATCAGCACATGCTCGGAGGGTGACCTTGCCTCCCTTCCCTCCTCCTCAGTCCTCTCCTCTCCAGATTGTGCACCTCCTATCAGCGCCTCGCAACGCTCAGTAGTAATCTCACTTTCTTTCATTTCCTATTTAGCTGGAAGGCTGCTGTAGCATGACTGATGGACGCCGACTTGAAGGAGCGCAATAAAGATGCATGATACAAATGACACGGCTCCTCCGTGACGCTGTGATGTCTTCATATCTTTGCCTTGCTCCAGCCTGTTTTTGTTGTTCTGTATATATTCTTTTACAGCAATGTGTTTTTAAAGTGGTGAAATTAAATTGAGAAAACCAGCCTTCATTCATATGATTCCACTTGTGGAGAAGGTGTGAGCTGCACACTGGATCCTCCTCGGGGCTTTGCTGCTGTGTCCATAATTATGGCTCTCAGTGTAATATCACAACATGACACTGAGTCACCTAAGTGGCAGATCTCTTATCTTTTGATGATGTATGACTTCACGACCTGCAGCTACAACCAGCAAACTTTACTAGTTCTGTATCAGGGNGTTTGGTGCTTGTATCACCAAGTGGAAGATTCTGATGGAATGCTAATTTAATCTGCCCCACTAAAGGGCATGTTTAAAATGTGAATGCAGTATTCTCAAATAATTTTACTGTTACAAATTCCCTGCTGGCAATGGGGAAATGGCTGCCTCTGGTGGACAACTGTGCCTTGAAGCCTCCCTTCATTCACCAACTCAATGCAGGTGTGTTCTGAAGGGCTGGTGCATTGAAGCCTGCCTTGATTACCGAACTCAACACAGGTGTGATAAAAAGGGCTGGTTACACACATTTGAAGCTGGTCTGTGAGCTGTGAACACCTCTTCCCCAAAATCCATGCGTGACGAACCAGTAAGATGATTTCTACTTTATTTCTGGGGGAGTTTAATTATTGGTTGATGTTTATTGTTACGTTTCCTTCTGTTGATTAGTTGCTAATTTTGTGTTTGGGTTGTTGTTTATTTATTCAGAAAAACCATGAATTGTGAAAAGGTGAATAAACGTTACAAATCAAACCTCCAGTGACTGTGTCTCTTTGGCCGGAGAGGCTATAGTGGTCAGCTTTAACCATTCTTTAATCAACAATCAAGAGAAATCTTTAATATTTACCTTAAATGGAATTGCCAAAAAACAGTGATATACATGCCAAACCTGTAGCCAGGCAGTATTTCAGAATAGGAGTATGAGTTATTCTATAGGCCTCTAATCAGAATGTATGACTTATTATGAATATTAACAACAATCTTACACACAATTAGTTTAGCTGCCACTCTTTGACTGACTTCTACCTTGTTTATATTCTTCAAGCCAAGGATACACATGTTGTACAACACAGCACCTGTGTGCTATTATTCTTATATGTATTCATTTAAAACAACCTGAGGCCACATGTACCAGTCAAACATTAAGACACACGCATTCAGTCAAGAGTTCACCCTGAGGCTGAGAAAATGCCAAAAAGGTGCAAAGCTGTAATCAATAAAACAGTAGATATTTTCAAGAATGATTTCAACTTTACATCCATATTCCAAAGTTCCGATGTCTTCAGTTTTCTTTCACAATGAAGAACATCCTAAAAACCAAGAACAGCCCTGAAATAAATGGATGTGTTCATACGTTTGATGTGAGTTGTGTAACAAATCAGATGGTGCTGTGGGTGGGACGTTGTTGGAGATCACAGGGTGAGTACAGACAGAGAGGAAGCTGCATCAGAGCCAAAGAGCCACAGTTTGAAATTAATTGATTTTATAAAGAAGCGCTAAACACTGTTCCACCGTGCCGCCATCAATGTAAACACGACGATGTGAGTATTAAATCTGGAGCCAGAATCTGTTAAATAACATTTTCCTCCCCTTCAGTCTGCTGTCAGTGTTTTAATGCTTCATTGTTTATTATGATTGTAAATCAGTTGTTCAGTCTGTTTGTATATTAGGGCTGCAAGGTGGCTTGGTGGTTAGCACTGTTGCCTCACAGCAAGAAGATCCCTGGTTTGCGTCCCGGTGAGGACACCCGTGGAGTTTGTATGTTCTCCCCGTGCAGCGTGGGTTCTCTCCGGGTTCTCCAGCTTCCTCCCACAGTCCAAAAACATGTTGAGGTTAATTGCTGATTCTAAATTGTCCGTAGGCGTGAATGTGAGTGTGCTTGGTTGTCTGTCTCTAAGTGTAGCCCTGTGATAGACTGGTT
>NW_007577857.1:835715-838430 GCF_000690725.1 Stegastes partitus | reverse complement strand
TACTTTCGGGCCAGCCTCAAGTGGACATTTGAGGAACTGCAGCTTTCTGTGGCAGCTTCATAAAACATTAGATGACTATTCAGCAGCAACTTTGCATAAACTGTCTCTGCCTGGGAAATATCATTCCACTAAAGATACCCAGGAAATAAATAAAGCATAATTTAATTACTATTAGATGAGAATGTTTGTCATTTTTGGTAAAAAAAAAAAAAAAAAAAAGGACTAAAATGAAAGTAATTATCACAATTAGTTTGAGTCAGGAGATAATGCCATGTCAATCCAAAGTGCTTCCAACAGAGAAAAATATTTACTGGCACAAATTTACCTGACTAATTGAATTTTTAGCTAAAACTTCTGTTCTGATGAATTGATGAGTTGTTGGTCTATAAAACATTAGAAAATGGTAAAAAATCAAAAGTCATTTACAAATTGACAATAAGTGATTACAGGACTGGTTTAGACCTTTTAATGTTAAATTCTATACAAACATACCTGACTAATTTGAATAATGTTTAGACCCACCGTGCTAGCTTATACAAATTTACTTGACTTATGTAAAAATAAAGTTTGAGATCCAACAATACTATCAAGAAAAACCAAAAGCAAATCCACTGACTTCAATGTTGGACAGTTGTTGACATATGGAACACCATCTGTCTCAGTCAGACACTTCTGAGATGGCCTTTCCATTAATGTGTTTAAGCTATAGGAGAAACAGCTGTCACTTATTGTTGTGACCATTTGTCTACCACCCTACCCCCCATGGCATCGCACACCATCCTCACCAGGTTGGGATAAATCGCCTCAACAACACAAGGACAAGTGAAGGAAAATTAAATATGCGGCGCGTGTGGATCGACTGTGCGTTAACCCTGTTGTTCTTTCCAAACACAAAGCTCGGCTCGGGCCTCATTGTAATGTGAGAAAACAGCGAGCGGAGGCAGCCGGTGGAACGGAGTGGCTGGTAAATGTTGTGAAGCGAGCTGTTGGGGATAATAATGATCTATTGGTCTCGGTTGTCACATGGAAGCTCCAGGTAATGAAGTAGAGAGATTCACAGAAGACCTTCAGATGACTTCCACAGAGGGAGACGTGCCGTAATGGAGCAAGATTGAGTAATAAAACAGAAGCTTATGCGGTGGTGGGGATGCTGGCGTTTCCAGTGTGTGTGCGTATTTCAATTTATGTGTTTTCGTTGATTGTTCTTCAGGGTAACAGCGGCTACTACACTTGAAGCCACCACATACAATATCAGCAGCTCCATTACCAGGAGGGCCATGATTGTTTTTAACATCTTTAACCTCGCACAGGCGACTGAGGGCGGCCTGAAAAATACAGGCAATAAAGAAAAGCAGCAGTGATACAAACAGTGAAACCTCATGTGTGGGATACAGCAGAATTAGAATATGTTTGCATCAACAGGACGACAGCATTGGCTGCTAAGATGGAAGTCAGTAACAGGTGGATTTCTTTTTTTTTCCTGCCACATAATTCCAAATGACTAATATACTTGAGAGGCTTTCAAATCTGATGATAAATACAGTATTTCAAGCACTACTTCATCAGCGTGCTACGGCCAGACACTTTCTAATCCGCGTTGTCATTCAAAAAAAAGTCTAATTTTCAAATCACAAGAGCAGCAATTTTAATCACAACTCACATGGTGAGCAGTGTGAACATTTTAGCTGCAGATCCTTGATTTCATCGGCTATAATTGCAGCTGCTGCTGGCAAATTTACTCATCTGCAGCTGACAGACGTTAATCCTGTGAGTTTAAACAACAAAATCTCTGTTGTTGGGTTCATGATCTTTCTGCAGTTTCTGTCCTTTTACACCCAACTGGGCTTCGTGGATGCAGACAAGCCCCTCTGTGTGCTGCTAATAGAGAAATAAAACACAGTGGGCTGTGACTTCTACTGTTCTGAAACATCAACAGAGTGCTGGGTCTTGCTTCGGATAAACTCTAGATGACCGCCTCATGTTAGTATCAGAAGGACAGACAGCAGTAGTTGTTGGGTCTGAGTGACACAAATCTNGACGACTGAGTTTCCCAGCAATCACACAGCTAATGGATCAAATTTATTGCCTACAATGAATGATGGGAACATTTCTACTCTAAACATTAGGGAAACATAACAGGAATCTTCTGGCAGGTTGATTCTTTGTGTCACTGTTCAATTTGAGTGATTTTTTAAAAAATCATCCACAAATCAAATTCTTTCACCAAATCAGTCAATCACTATCTCTACATGATGAAACTCCTTCCAGAGAAATGTATTTGAGCAGTTAAATCAGTAAATGCAACACCCAAAGAGAAAAGGTTTTTTTTTTTCCATATATATTTTTGTGCATTTTGTCTTTATTTAGAGCAGTGCAGACAAACAGGAAAGGGGGAAGAAGAATGGGGAGAGACCTGCAGCAAAGGGTCGTGAGCGGGAGTCGAACCCATCGGGGACTACAGCCCTGTTCAAGGGTCGCTCACTCAACTAGACAAGCTATCAAGACACCCTGAAGATAATTAAACTTAAAAGTTCAATGTACTGTACTTGTCAGGGAGGAAACCTCCTCCTCTAACCTACTTAGAAGCGTGACAGCCTCCACCCTGTTTGTAGGGCTGCAGGGAGACTTGGTGAATTCTAAAGTAGCTGTTAAGCCTGTGGAACATGAATCAATCAGATATTTGCTCACGCTTTGATTAGATTCTTTGAAGACTGT
>NW_007577857.1:824663-833071 GCF_000690725.1 Stegastes partitus | reverse complement strand
GTTGGTTACACACTAAATCTGGTGGTAAATTGTTTCATTTAAGAGCACTTTCAGAGTGTCGTGATGAATGGAAATGAGCTGTTAGCTGAGTCTGGTACAATAAATGTACTATGCATTATCGCTGTTAACCTTTAAAAAAAAGTATATCTATATACACTACCGGTCAAAAGTTTTAGAACACCCTAATTTTTCCAGTTATTTATTGCAATTCAAGTTGTGCAAGTCCAATGAATAGCTTGAAATGGTACAAAGGTAAGTAGTGATGAGCCAGAGGTTAAAAAAAAAAAAAGGTTTGGTTTGACAAAACCGAAAATAATGTACATTTCAGAATTATACAAAAAGGCCTTTTTCAGGAAACACGAAGTGGATTAACAATCTAAAGCTGTTCAGCAGCAATGAAGATTGAAGCAGCCTTAAAAGCTGGTGCTACTAATTCCTACAGGTGATCCAACTTTACTTGATTACATACAACCCCCTCTGTCTGCATAAAAGCAGTGTTGGAACATACTGTGATACCAGACCCTCATGGCTATTTATTTTGTGAAGAACTTTTCTTTTATTAATACATATCATATTCAAACATCACTACTGCCTCCTGTGTGTGTTCATTCACAATCCAGGCTCCTTAAAAGAACTACGTCTCTGTTGCTGCTAATTGTAGCTGCAGTCAGTCATATAGCCCACAGGCGCTACACATAGCCTACCATGGCCAAAACTGCATTTGTGTAAACATTATTATTATTATTATTATTATTATTACTAATTACTTTATTTAAAAGGGACCATGCACAATATTCAACATAAATGTTGCCATTTCATGTATTGCACCAGAGTTCGCTTTAAGCTAATTTCCATCTGCAGTTGCTGTTTAACAGTAATTAAACATCCTCTGATTTGTAATTTGGAGATACGAGGAACTTCTGACACCAACGAAATCTCCTTCTTGCTGAAAAGAACAACAATCATGTCTGACTTCACCAGCTGGCAGATTGGCTGCAAATGCTAAAAACGTGGCAGTTCCATCCAGATAAAGTCCAACATTAACACCAAGAGAGCCCATTCAGCTCCTGTTCTGGTCGCTGCTTCTTTGTTCTTGGTTTCATTTGGTGGCAAATTACGACAAATATCTAACACAACAGAAGCAGCTGTTTTGGGTGTTGATCTGCTGTGACCACAAGATTGGCATCAGGGTAAACGGCTATGGAGTCATGGATGAAGCACTTTTTATTTTGTTACCATTCTGCTAATTTTGTGTGAATAAAGCATGAAGACAAAGGAGGAGTTGTCAGAATCAGAAACAGCGTCTGAGGGCAGCTACAACCCAGAAATTCTTTATCATACAAGGGGATTTTTGTTATTTTTTTGTTTGAATAAGAATTTAAGTTGGGTTGCAAGGTGGCTCAGTGGTTAGCACCGTTGCCTCACAGCAAGAAGGTCGCTGGTTCACGTCCCGGTGAGGACNGTCGTGATGAATGGAAATGAGCTGTTAGCTGAGTCTGGAGCAATAAATGTACGATGCATTATCGCTGTTAACCTTAAAAAAAAAAAAGTATATATATATATGAAACTTGTTGCGATACTGTCTTGAATTTAGTTTCCTGCTCACATACTTGTTATTTGAAATGTCAAACTAACTTCTTTAGCATTTTTTTGAAAATGTTATATTTTCAGATTTCTAAATTAGTACAATTTCAACCTCAAAAAAACAAAAAAACAAAACAAAAAAAACTTTACCTGAGAAACAATTTTAAAATATTTAAAATATTCGTGCCCACTGTGTAAAGGTTCAGTCTGGGCGGGATACAAAAATGCATCAGAGGGGTTAGGTTAGAAGCAAAAAGGATTTATTGGTGCAGGGAAAACGGTGGACACTGGGAAGCCTGTGATGGTTGCTGAGTGAAGGAGGGTTTTCCAGGGGAGGTTTTCCAAAGGGACCAGGAGGCAGAACTTTGCATGTAGACAGGAGGAGACGGAGTTTGACGTCACAGTGTCATCAGTGTCATATGTAAAAAACAGTGCCTGGTTACAACTATTGGAGACACCTGAGCCTCATCACCACAGCTCCTTTAAAAAACAGCTCATTCCACCACACCCTGCCAGACCACAGACCTTCATAGACCATAGATGCATTTTTACTGGTCCCCCGTCCGTCCCACCCATCTGCATGGCGACACACTCTCCACCTGGATCCTCCCCACAGTCAGCTTTCTCCTGCCACCGATCCCCACCCTGCATTCCCCGAGTTAGCCTGTACCTGCCCCCCAGCCTTGCCCCAGCTTTTCCCCCAGACCCCAGATTCCCCGATCCTGTCTGCCCCCTCAGTTTTGTCCCTTTTTTTGTGAGCATCCGCGTTTTTGTTGATTTCGTTTAGTTATTTCTTCTTCAGATGTCTGAGGTTTTCCCTCAGTTCATAGGTCAGAGGCTTTCCCCAGTTTTTGTAACTTCTGGTTTCCCCCCTCACTTTGTATTCAGTTTAACAAATCCTTTTGAGCACTTTACCTGCCTGTCTGTCTGATCTGCGTCTGCACTTGGGTTCCTGATCCCCTATCAATAATAATAATACAATTATGTTGCCAGTAGAAGCTGCACACCACCTAGAGCTTATTCGCATAAACATCTCTTCCCTGACCTCTTTGTCCTTTTGCAGAGGACACACTATAAGGACACTCGTCCTTCCCAGTGCCATTTCAAAGAGTCCTGCTATTTATCGGCACATTGGTAATCTCTAAGTCATTCACTGTCCCAGTTGCATATTTGGCTCACTGAGAAAGTTTAGATGTTCATACTGTTTGTATATAAAATAGATGATGTAAGGGTTCTGGCCTTAAGTCTCGTTACCCAATATGATCCTGGACCAGATCTGAGAGCTGAATCAGAGTTAAATCACCTGCAGCGTGAGTCACAATAACCCTGTGATGTAAAAGTGCAGCATCACATTTTTCTGTCAACAAACAACCGCAGGAGGATAAAAAAATAACGGACTCAGGCTGGAAATACTATTGGATAATGCACTGACATCACTACCAACTGTGGACTAATAACAGGTTCACTGACACCTTCAGTGCTGATATCAAACACTCAGAATAGATTTTTTTCAATGATTTTGTGGCATTTGTCAGATAAACAGGACAGAACCATTTAGGGGAAAAATAAAAACTGGTATCACCACAAGATTATCTTCCTTCTCTTTTCTTATATATCTGACTTTTCCAGTTTGAAGCAGAGCTACATAAATAGATAAGAAGTCATCTCAATCCTGACTGAACTCTTTTGAGCATTTTTTTTTAAAGTGACAACAAACATGGACAGAAACCAGTACAGAGATGTTCCACTTTGAATGTCAAACACAGGAAAACTAAAAATAACTTGATTTGAAAGTAAATGAAGCGAGCTGTTTGCCAGCCCTGTGACCCAGAGATTTCTCCGATGATTATTGCTTTAGCGCTTGGATTCTGTTTCCACAGGTCGCTGATGGAGGTCACTGCGGGTCACGCGGATGAGTTGGATGCTGAATAAATGTGTCATGGATCCGAATTTTAATCCTGACTTCTGTCCCGCTGAGGGCAGGTAGGTCAAGCTGCAAACAAGAAGCGATGGATACAAGCCTCCTGTCCTCTGCACACACTCAACGGGAACTTTTCAATCTAACCTGATCAGACACAATTTGCATTAACTTGTTGAGTTGCATTTAGTGTGAAGTCTTGTTTTCACAGGACAAGTATCACCTGATGACCTCTGGTGATCTGTAATAAATACGGGGATCCTGATGCTGTGTGAATGTGCCATGTCTGTAATCTCAAACTGTGAAGTAAAAACTAAGATGTGGCTTCACTGTAACATGTGGTCATTTTTTTAAACTTTTATTTTTGGAAGATTCTTCTTTCCTCTGCCTCTTTCCCTCATGAGGCTGCACTGGTTATTATAAATGCACATTTGGAGCATTTTGGGTGCATATCAGGATGCAGCATGGAGACACAATCACAAGAAGCTGAAATCAACCAGTAGAGCAAAATCTCAAAGGATGATTATATGAAGGATGTGCAGAAAGGAACATTTTGCTGTTCAAAATGTATTATATGGGATCCTATTAATATCACATCTGCATTTTATTCACATTTGCTGACATCTGCAGAAGATGTTGAACTTGTTGAAAGAGAGCAACAATGCATGCTGCTGCGCAGACCATCCATCTCATCGGCCGAATCACAGACGTGTTGATTTGCACACAACTAACATTATCACAGAAGCCCTGTGTTGGATTAAATACATTAGAATTTTTACTTTAGAAGTTACAGACTTGGCAGTTTTGAATAGGATTAAAATGACAGACATCCACAAATTGCCAGAGGTTCACAGGTCATACGCATCCTGTGTGAAAATAGTTTCAGTCAAACATTTTTTTTTTGTTTTAATAATCAAAATGTTCCCATTTTAATAATAAAAAAAAAAAAACCAAAACAAATTAAAATGATAAAAAATACAAAAGGAAGTAATCTGTAAGATTTACATCGTAGTTGATTTGTCATCCCCATGGTGGCCATGGTCATTTAAATGTACATCAAACACAAAAACCCATGTCAGTTTTATATTAAGAAAAAAAAAATCTGTTTTCATTTTTACAGGAACAAGCAGTCTGGACAATGAGGCTGATACATTAAATACAATGGAGCTGTCTGACATCCATTTAAATCTGTCATGGTTCTGGTTCGGACTCAGATGCAGACACCACAGTAGACAGGGACAGACTAAGGATAAAAACTAAAACAAGGTTTATTTAATTAGAATATATGTATAAAAGAGAAAGGGAAAAAAAAGGGGGGAAACTAGAAATATACAAAAAAAACAACTAACTAAACAATTAAGGGAAAATTACCAAATAACCAAACAGGTGAACAAAACAATACTCACTAAACTGAAACTAAAACTACGGGGAGAAGGGAAGGCAGACTCTGGGGGCGTCGGGGTATGGTGGAGCAGAACGGTGGAGTCAGGCTTGAGGCTTTGGGCAGGACTAGTGGCAGACAGAAGATTGCAGGCAATGAACGAGGATCTGGGATGTGGAAGGAGACTTCAAGGCGGCGCGGGAATGTGATGGGGCGTAGTGGCTGGATGGTGGTGGCTGGAGCGGACAGGCAGGTAGCGGGAGGCAGGTTGATGGTCGGCTGTGAAGCCGGTACATGAAACAACGAGATGGTGCAGAGTGAAGGAATGAACTGCTTTTTATGGGGAAGAGGTGATTGAGAGTGAGGAATTAAGAGCAGGTAAGCTGATCCCTGCAGCTGTCTCCAATCCCTGCAGGCTGCATGCAGGAGAAGTTGAGCCAAGAGGAGTGAGAGGGAGGGAGCCAGGATATGAACCCAAATGCACAACTCAGGAGACAAAGTTCAAATAAATAATCTTTTAATGACAAAGTTTCAAATGAAAATCACTCTTACAGAGAAAAAAGTACACAACTAAACATCACTCACTGAGAGGAAAAACAGCAACAAAAGAAAACACTGATGAAAATCTTCTATAGCAACAAAATCACTCTTACGAGGAAAAACAACGATAACTACAAAAAGGGCAAGACAAAATATCAAAACAACATAAGGCAAGACTGTGGTTAACACAAAGCAAAGTATCAAAAGAATACAAAACCTGACTCTGACAGGATGACGTGACATAGACTGACGTAGGTTCTCTGACTTCAAAAGACAAGACGAACTGGCACAGGACAAAGGGAGACGCAGACTATATACCCACACATGGTAATGGGGAACAGGTGGAAACAATCAGAGCAGACAATCAGACCAGTGGGAAACACACAAGGGGAAGGAGCAAGTTACCTGAAACAAGAGGGGAGTTAAATGTCAAAATAAAACAGGAAACCATGACACATTGACACAAGACAAAAACTAAACTTAACATAACTTCTTGGACATGACAGACAGGAGCTGAAGCAGGGATCCTGACAAACTCTCCTGTTACCAGATAAATAACTTTTAAATTGGAGGATGGAGCTACAACTCTGGCTTTCAGTTCTACCAGATCAACCCCCACAGAGTCAATCCACTAAGACCTTTTAGATTTTCACTGTCTATGTCACAGAACTATCAACCTACAGTAAGATCAATGTGATTGGTCCCTGTGCAAGTGCTTTTCCTTCAGCCCCCTCAACACCCCTCCAACTAATGCAAGCCTGTGCTCATCCAGATGCATGCACCACCACACCAGACAAAGCAGACAGTTCACCACGGAGAAGCTCCCATTCTGCAGAGCAGCCTTTGATCAGCACCATGGACAGCGGCGGCTGCTGCTGCTGGTTCTGATCAAAGGCCAACCGAAGCGTCATTTATCAACGCTAATCTAACAGCCTGCCCTCGACTCAAACCACCACCTCAAACTATCAAACATCAGAAATAGCTTCAGCCAGCCTACACTGACATCAGCACAGAGGTGGCCTGAATGCTACGTTGATGAGCATCATAGCTATGACAACAGTACAGCGATCTATTATAAGGCCTACACAGTATGAATGAACAGATGACAGCACTGATATGACTTTTATTTATAGAATTCATAATACTTTAATAACCTGTCTAGAGTGCATCCTTCCTTAGTCAGCTAGAACAGGCTACAAAATGTACGGATTCTATTCTATATTCATGATCAGTTGTACAGCAACCAAATATCACAGACACAGAAGTTTCCAATATATAGGCAGAAATCCCTGCTACTCACCTGTACTCACCCATTAGAAGTCCATCCTGTGCACAGCAAAGTAGAGTCATGACTCGATAATCCAACACTAAATGTAAAACCTTCTTTTATGTCGGATAGCAAGGCTGTCGGATTGTTAAGACGGAGGTCGAGATACAAGGAGGGCTTGATGCTGGAAGGCTGATTTGTTGTTAATATTCATTGTTCATAGTTGTTATAATAACTAGTGTATTGTTAGAACACTACACATCGCTGGATTTCACATCTATTTAACCGGCGCAATTGTGCACGTTCTGGCCACTTCCACCCCATCGGAGCGCTCTGAACAGCTGGAAGTGTCCAGAACACACAGGCAGTACTTGGCTGCTGATGTTAGTTTAGTTAGCGCTCACACTTCTGTTTCCACCATCAGTGGCGGGGGTGGGGGAGTGGCAGATACACTCCACCGTTACCATATGTGTTTACCTGCGTAAACACTGAGCACGCTCGCTGCGTGTGATGTCGTCGTGTTCTCTTCTGCGCATGCGGGACACTTTTGGGTCGTATGAAGTTCACACAGCAGATCACATACAAGTCGCATTTAACTGGAAATGTGAACGAACTCGCAAAAAATCGGATATCATAAAAAAATCTGAACTGAGCATTAAGTCCTGCAGTGTGAACGTAGCCAATCTGTGGGATTGTTCAGTCAGATAATACAACGTTATCCTGACTGGCGTCATGTCAGAGTCAGAATCCAAGGCTGTCGGTATGTTAAGGCTGTTTTTAATGGGTTCCGTTAGTTTTTCTTAAAAACCTGTCGGATAGCAAGGTTTAGGATTGTTATGGGTCGGATTTTCGGGTCACAACTGTACATAAAAATATACTTTACACAATGTGATAATTTAGCAAATGGAGCTATCACAGTTGCAAGTAATTTTAGTGAAACTGTTTAACACTTTGAAGACTGTGAAATATGAAACTTGCAGCTGTAGAACAGCAAAGCATCACCTTCCTACACGGACCCCCTCCCTGACAGATTCAGGCCCCAAATGCACCATCGATCGTGCACCATTGATTCTCACGCCAGTGCTCCAGGAACCTGTGTTCTTTTATGTTGCAAGTCCATTCCTGTGTTGTGAACTTTTCAGTGGTATCTGTAATGACTGACTGAGCTCCCAGTGACAGTGTGAGCTTTAACACTTCCCCTCTTGTGTAGCAGGCAGGAGGAGTCAATAAAATCAATGAATCCATACATAAAATGTTACCGATTCCTTCCTGCTGAGCTGACATGAAAACTATTTTTATCCTGTTAAATTCTGCTGGTTTTAAGGACACAGAACCTGAATGGAGGTTGTAGAATGGATTTAAAATGCTTCAGCAGCACTTAACAGCAGCTCACATCTCCTTTTAATGTGGATTCCCAATGAGGCACAAATCCCTGAAGTAAGTCTGCTAAAAAGGTCAGTGAGGGATGTGGGATGAAACAGAGCTGCCATTTGCACCGCTGGATGGGAGGAAGTGAACAAAGCGGCACCGAAGACAGTATCACGGCTACAAAACCTGCCATTATCTCCATTAAATCCTCCCGGTGTGACCTGCTGTGTGTGAGCTGGTAACCATGCCAGCCACGGAGAGGAGACAGCGGTGACGTCATCAGACTCAGCAACAGTTCACCTCCGGGGAAGCTCCGGCATTTTCACGGATCAGAAACGCAGGTTTGGACC
>NW_007577857.1:821973-823892 GCF_000690725.1 Stegastes partitus | reverse complement strand
AGGAAGTAGCAAAACCCTGGCTTCATTTTCTCAGTGCAGAAACCAACGGGTGACGTCACGGTAGCTACGTCCATCTTTTATACAGTCTATGAGACAAACAGGCAGGTAGGCAGGCAGACAGGAGACGGGTTGACAGACGGCTGTGAAACCAGTGAATGGAACCACAACCTGGTGCAGACTGAAGGGAAGAGCTGGTTCTATGGCCACGTTTACACCTACCCGGGTATTCACAAAAACAGATCTACGTTTTCAAAAATAACATTGTTCACACCAGATCATTAAAAAAAATCTTGGTTTACACAAACCCGCATAAACACGTCGTTAAAAGCTGCTATGAGCTGCCAAACCTGTAGGGAGCAGTGTAACGAGAAGCAAAAAGCCATGCTATCCAATCAGAATCCTGGACTTACTTCAATGATAACGGCGCGAGGGTCATTTGTTTGGACCGACAGAGAAGTGGAGCTGCTCCTAAATGTGGTGTTAGAGAACAGAACAAGTAAAATATTTGAACATATAGACTGTAAACATGTCAGTCCAAGTACATGGACGTAGCCAAACTGTAAACATGGTCGCATACATGTGACGCTTTTGTTGCATACTGTGACGTCAAACTCCGTCTCCTCCTCCTTGTCTACATGCAAACGTAAAGACGGAGTTTTTCCAAATCCCCACTGTGGCCGGAGTTTTCAGATGTGATCGTTTTCGGTGACTTGTAGCTTCGTTTATGTGTAAACCAAAGGACCAGACATATTGAAATATCATCGTTTCTGCTATGTGTAAACGAGGCCTTAAAGGGAGCTGTGGTGATGAGGCTCAGGTGAGCTGATAGCTGCAGCTGTCTGTGATTGACCTGATGAGTGTGACTTGCAGGCAGAGAGAGACAGGAGGTGAGGCTCAGGCTGGGTGAGACAGACAGAAGGAGAGAAAAAGGGAGGCAGGCAGAGGCTGAAGCAGGGATCCTGACATCACCAGATCAATCCAGCCGGCCCCCCAGAGACACGGCTCATTGGGTCCACGATGCATCCACTCCCACTTTTCTACCTGCCTCTACCTGTCATCATTTACATTTTGATGGGTTTCTGCCTGTGATGAATACTGATTTCTATCAAGGTCAAAGCTGCTTCACCTGGAGACAGGGAGGAGCAGGGAGGAAGAGGAGCCGATGGTGATGGAGGAGGAGAAGGAGACGGAGCCGCTGAGTGAATGACTGAAAGGGCCGTGACGAGTCCGACCGGATGGGTGAAATGGAGAGAGAACGGAGGGCGGAGGGGATGAAACAGAGAAGTAAATGAGCTCAGCCGCTGAACAATGGAGCCACGCTGCATGCAGTTTGAGGTGTACTGTACCAAATAATGGAACGTGATTGAGGAAGATGTGCCGTATAATTGCTGTTTTTGATGACTCAGGCGGTGGAGACGGGGATGCTGGATGCGAGGTGTGTGGGTCGGGACTGAGGAAGCTGCTCTCCGCTCTACTCTAGAGAGTGGAAAAAAACAGCAATCTGAAAAAAAAGGTACACCTACTCAAAACAAAATACAACACAAAATGAGTTTATAATAATTCATGGGGAAAAACAAACATAAATGATGAGATGAAATATTTACACTTTTCACTGCCGTCACTGATATTTACTAATGATCTCAGAGAAGCTTACAGGGATCATGTAGTGTAATTATATTACACGTAAATCCTTGTCAGATTGCAATCAATATGCCTTTTGAATTATTAATAGTTCAATCACAGACACTTTGTCAAGGAACAGCCTATTTATAGAAAACGGTCATACAGTTAGATTTGACAGAACAGGCTGTTATTCTACCAGAGGCTCTACCGTGACTAAAGCATCCTGGGAATTTGCTGTCAAACAGCCCCGGTTTGATAAACTGAATTCAAAGTGACACGACAACAAATCCTTAATT
>NW_007577857.1:817039-818157 GCF_000690725.1 Stegastes partitus | reverse complement strand
GTAAATGTGGGCGGGGCAGAGAGGGCCCGCCTCGCAATCCGTCTGACCAATCGCTGCTCCTATGGCTCCGCCCCCCTCCGACGACTTTTGCGTCACTGGCTCCAAAAATCCAAGATGTCAACCAGGAAGTAGCAAAACCCTGGCTTCAATTTCTCAGTGCAGAAACCAACGGGTGACATCACGGTAGCTACGTCCATCTTTTATACAGTCTATGAGACAAACAGGCAGGTAGGCAGGCAGACAGAAGATGGGCTGACAGACGGCTGTGAAACCCGTGAATGGAAGCACAACCTGGCGCAGAGTGAAGGGAAGAGCTGGTTCTCAGGCCACGTTTACACATAGCCGGGTATTCACAAAAACAGATCTACTTTTTCAAAAATAACATTGTTCACACCAGATCATTAAAAAGAAATGTTTGTTTACACAAACCCGCATAAACATGTCCTTAAAAGCTGCTATGAGCTGCCAAACCTGTAGGGGGCAGTGTAACGAGAAGCAAAAAGCCATGCTAGCCAATCAGAATCCTGGACTTACTTCAACGATAACGGCGCGAGGGTCGTTTGTTTGGACGGACAGAGAAGTGGAGCTGCTGCTAAATGTGGTGTTAGAGAACAGAACAAGGAAAATACTTGAAAACATAGACTGTAAACATGTCAGTCCAAGTATATGGACGTAGCCAAACTGTGAACATGGTCGCATACATGTGACGCTTTTGTTGTTTACTGTGACGTCAATGCGTCACATGCAAACGTAAGACACAGTTTTTCCAGATCTCCACTGTGGCCGGAGTTTTCAGATGTGATCGTTTTCAGTGACCTGTAGCTTCATTTACATGTAAAGACCCAGACGCATTGAAATATCATCGTTTCTGCTATGTGTAAACGGGGCCTTAAAGGGAGCTGAGGTGATTAGGCTCAGGTGAGCTGATGGTTGCAGCTGTCTGTGATTGACCTGATCAGTGTGACTTGCAGACAGACAGAGGGAGACAGGAGCTGAGGCTCAGGCTGGGTGAGACAGAGAGATGGAGAGAAAAAGGGAGGCAGGCAGAGGCTGAAGCAGGGATCCTGACATCACCAGATCAATCCAGCCGGCCCCCCAGAGACACGGCTCATTGGGTC
>NW_007577857.1:802854-813264 GCF_000690725.1 Stegastes partitus | reverse complement strand
GAGCACCATCACGGGTAGATTCACGGAGCACACACCACCACGGGTAAACGGACATCTTCACGAGCCCCTGAGCACCGAATTCCCCTCACGACGTCCTCCCTGCACCGACGGCCACCTACCCGGATTCCCCCCACCACGACTGGAACCCCTCCACAGGACCACGCACCTGGTTCCCCTCCTCTAAAACCCTCACTGTGTGAATAAACCACATTCCTGTAACCTGTTTTCCTTTGCCTCCGTCCTTCGTTTGGGTCCACCATCTGAGCTCTTGAGCGTTGGTCGTCACAGTGAAGACCTTACACATTCAAACAGAGAACCCAACAACCCAAAGTTGCCTTTGGACTCCCTCTGAGCAAGAGGTTGGCAATGGTGAGAAGGAACCAAAACAAAACCCCCCAAGGGAGGGCGGGGGAAATAAACCTCCAGTAGAACCAGGCTCAGGAAAGAGGCTGGTTGGTTGTTTAACAGATGGTTATGAAATTGAACTGTTTTAAAAAAGGAAGGTGGTTGGGGAGGAGGAGGAGATCTGTAGAGGCTGGTGTAGCAGCGATGTGCTGAGCGTGGAGCAGCAGAATGAATGAACGCTGCCTCAGCTATAAAGCACGCTGGACTTAAGTAATGAACGATTGGACAGGACGGGCCTTGTGACGCCCTGACTCTAAGCCTGTCTGAACTAACGCATAAGCTCTATTTACACACTTTGCAGCATCAGCCAGCAATGTCTCGTCTTTGTTTGGTACCTTCTGCACTGCTGGCCCTGTTATTAAGTGCTGGATACTTTCAGTTGTGACCTGCTATCACAGCTAAGATGACCTGTTAAATATCTGTACATTGCCATAAAAAATGTTAAGGGGCTAGAAAAAACAACATACCAGCCCTAACAACACGGGCCCACTGGAAAACTTCCAAACTTCTCAATGGCCGTTACTCAGCATTCAGCTGACAGCACTATTCCTCACTTATAAACTCCCATTAAATGGAATCTAAATGGAATCTGAAAGCTGAGCATGCATGCAGGAGTTTTGTGTGAAATAAATCATTAAATGCCAGTTGGAGGAGTGTCAGGTTATCATGGCTGCACGCAAACTGAATGTTAGTGAGTTGGTAGCCAAAAGGTTCCTCTAATAACCTATAGACAGCTCCAAAATGTGTGGACTTCAACTTCTCTATTTAAAACAAAAAAAAAAAACAGTTCTGTAACAGTAAGGGATTGATCACTGATTGATGAATTAGATTACAACATTGAATTTTTGCCTTCATTCATACATACAAGACTTCCTGGCTGGAATAGAAGCAGGGATGTTGTGGTATTTTTTTCAACTTTCTGACCATCCTGAGTTCAAAAATAACTGTAATAAATGATTATTTGTCATTATCAGTCAATCAATCAATCAAACTTTATTTATATACTTTTCATACATGACATGCATCACAAAGTGCTGGACATTGCAGAACACAATCAGGAGGGATCAGGTTATACAAAATAAAAAACAAAACCCCTCCCACCCTCCCAGCCCATATTTAACAGAATGCCACTCATGTACACACACACACACACACACACACACACACACAAAGTCAGGTCTCAACAGGAAGCCACAGAGGACTGAGGAAACGCTATCTTGAATTAAAATGGAGGAAACGCAGGAGCAAAAACTAAAATGATAAAATCATACGATATACAAAACTAATAAAATGCTAAAAGTTGAAAGTAAATAAATAAATAAATGTTTAAAACCAAACCATAAAAGAAAATAAATGAAAAGTATTAAAACATAAAATAGTTACTCTGAGACTTAAGGAAGTGAATCAAGTCCACATGCTGAACATTTTCTGTTTCCATCTAATCAAAAAAGAGGCATTTCTGCTTTTATCTGTTTTATGTCACTGTGAGTGTTTGGACTGACAGTCAAACCAGTTATTTAAATACACACCTTGTACTCAGAGTAAACTGTGATCGAAGGTTTCACTCGATTCTAACATTCTACAAACCAAAGTTTCACTATGAAAACAATCATCACATGAACTAACAAGGAAGATTCATTATTTGCAGAAATATTTCCTACAACAAATCAGCAGCTAATGTCAGTAATCAGTCTGTAAAGTCTGTGGCTGAGGCCTGCTTTTTCTAAATTGGAAAAAAAAAGTTCGCTCTGTGATGAAGTCACAGAAAATTACCACTCAAGCATTTGTGGTACTTTTTAACCTTGTTATGATCCAGCCTCTTGGGTCAGAAGGACGTAACAAAAAAAAACCCAGATGGAGATCGTTCAGGCAAAGCAATTTAACGTAAATGAACATAACAGTGACAATACAAAGGAAGATGGTGGATGTTGCTACAAACTAAAGAGCCAAATGAAGGCTAACAGAGTATCGAAGCTAGCCAACAAAACTAAACTAAACGCTGTAGCCAAGCTTTAAATCTAACAGCAACATCTACACATAACAAAAGAAACTAAAACAAATTAGTGCCTCAAAACACACAATACGAAAACACAAGACACGAGTAACATCGTCACGAAGTTGCGCAGCTGTTAACGGGAGTCATATAGTCTCCACTGAGACTCTCATGAACTCCTACACCGAGTCAGCAGCTGCCAGCAGAAGTTATGTTACAACAAACACAAAACACACAGAGCGAGAGGCACCAGGACGGACTGTTCACACTAAATCCCAGCTAGCCCCGACTGAAAGGTTGCTGGTGGGTTTTATAGCCAGGTGTGGTGATTACTGGGGTGGAGGAGGAGCGGTGGTGGTCCAATCAGACGTGACCGGAGGCGGGGACAACAAGGGCCGGAGTGCAGGTCTTCAGCTCCAGGTTGATTAGCTGAGATGACTGGCAGCTGGTGTCCTGGAGCAGCTCTCAGCCAGACACAGCTGGACCTGCACAGGTCATCTCCACACACAAGGGTCACAAGTCCACATAAGGAAACGGCACACACACCATGGGCCGTAACAACCTCTTGAGTTGTTTTGTTTTAGTTTCAGAGCCTGTAAATCTATTTTTTTGTTCAGTCTCACCACACTCAGGATCCGGTTTCCAGCATTAGAGGGCAGCTGTTCTCTGCAAATAAACAAATAAGGCTGCGAGCAGCGTTGAACGGGCCCTCGTACCTCCACGTGTGTCGGACGTGGCGTACGTCGAGGTGAGGTGCATGTTGGGGTTGTGGAAGAAATGCACTCTGTGCAAAGTGACAATCATCTAACCGTAACCCGAACCACATTTAAAGTGAATACGGTCAACCGGCTAATGCAAGTGTAAAACGTGTCCTTTCCCATTGCCAGAAGGTGGCGCTATGACTGTGACTGGATAATGGCATGAGCATGTCATTGGGGCAGGACTGTGATCCAACATGTACAGTCTGAGACAGAGTGCAGCATGCAGACGGCAGGGAGACAGCTCTGCCTTTTTAATGGCGATGCATCAAAGTTCAGAGGGCCGCCACGGACACGCCGTTCGACGGAAACTCACAATTTTCACCATGAGTCATCATCAGTATCTAAAGGCTCACGTCACTGCTTTTGAGGTTAAAACGGTCAACTGGCTCCTAATGGCACATAAAAGTGTAAAGCATGTTCTTTCCTGTTGCTAGCAGGTGGTGCTATGACTGTGAATGGATAGTGGCATATGGATGTGATTAGGGCAGGACTGTGATCCTTATGATTATGAGGGCTCGGGCCCTAATAAAGGCACTCATTAACACATTGTACACTGCCTACATAGCAAGTTATAGTTGCTCAGGAGTTGATGGAAAACAGACCAGAGTTCATCAGAAAGTGAGATTGTCAGGTGGCCTGAAATAATGGAACAAAACTGTTTCTCTGTTTCTGCTGGAAATGTCGATCGGCTTGTTAACATGTTAGCCATCATTTTAAGTGTGTTAGGTGTGTGTTCATCAGGAACCTAGGTGCCATATATCTGTCTATGTCGGACTCTGTGAGTAGAACTACAGTCACAGAACTCAGTGAACTATTTAATTCCATTATCCAGAGAAACACACACAAAGCGTGAAATGAGAGCGACACCCATCTGTGTCATTGAACGACCTTCCAGAGTGAGAGTCCAGGAGGAACTGTCAGCTGGCGATGGGAATGATAGATGGTCCCATTCACAGCTCACACACACATATACACACACACACATATTTCACACAACTATCCAACATATCACCCTGAAGCATTTCTGCCATTCTGTAAAGCACTGAACCAACACACATCGTGTTCCACCCTCTTGAGGACGACACCCAGAGCACCTGATGTTCACATGTACAGATGGAATGAACATGTGAGAGCTGTTCACTGGTTAACTCCCTGGATGTAGACTTCAGAGGATTGTACTATGACGTTGGAGTGCTAGCGAGGTATGTTAAGCTTGAAGTCAGAGTTTTCACAAAAGCAGCTAGATCGTCATGGTAACTTAGCAGGTTGTTTCAGAGTTAAATCAGCTGGAAGAAACGTCTCCCTTTAACCAAATCATGGTAGGGAATGTGTTTTAACTGTAAACTTGTTGAGCTTTACATTTCTATAAAGCCCTGCAGTTACAGTATCAGTAACTATATCCATTGCGTTGCCACGGAACCTGACGTATTCAGCCAGTGATGTGGAAATCACATAAACTAGTTTTTGCCCTCAGGTATGAGCCAGTTGATTTCTCTGTGTTGTGGTCACTGTTTTGAAGGGACACCACTGCTGCCTCCGAGGCTTTGCACGGACCAAGGTGACTGTGATTCATTTGAAGAAACTCGATGTCTCGTCCGCGCTGTCAGCCAATGGAATTGCACGGTCACACTGGCGGCCATCTTGATACGGTCTGCTCGCTCACCCATAACATTGTGTTGTAGTGGTGCATGTACTTTTTAAAAAAACCATAACTTCCTCAATTTTTTACTGATTTTGAAACGGTTTGGTTTGTTATAAACATCAGAGGTGTAGCTATAACACTGCACTTATGGATAATTACACTCTCACGGCCAGCAACAATTTGTATTTTGATTATTTTGTATTTTTGCAATTTGAATTGTAGCCACGTTAATAATGTTTGTAAGAAACCAAACTGTCAGCGAGATAAGAGTACTTACGTTTGTGCAGATCACTCACCTTCCTTCACGTACCACAGGTTCCTCCAGAGAGCTGCTCCGTGGCAAGATGGCCGAGGGTGATCCCGTTCGAAACGCCGCCTTAAGACATCTAGCCTTCATTATATATATCTATGAGAGTAACAATGAGGTGCAGGCAGACCTTCTACACAGTGCTGTAGAGGTAGGTCTAGTGAGACAAGATTAACTGTCCAGTATACTCAATGGTAAATTTAGTGCACTTATAAAATACTTTTCCACTTCAGCAATACTCAAAGCACGTTATGTTTCTCAATCACAAATACACACTCGCCAACCTGCCATTCAAAGTGTTTGCCTGCTACAAGGAGCAACATGGTAAAGAATTGGGAACAATAACCCTTCCATCAATGGTCTATTAATTAAGAAAAAAGTAAGTGTCATCTGCATATACAACAAGTAGGGGTCCTCGGACCCTAATAAGTTCTGTCCATCGTCACTGACCTGCTGTAAATTACTTTTTCTTTTGCAGCAGACAAAGACTAGAATATAGTAAAAACATTTCATTGCAGTCAAACCCCTAAACATTCACCAGTGTTTGTCTGTAAAAAAAGGAGTAAATGTTTAGGGAGTAGAGAAGTCTCATTTCCAGTTAATTCACTTTGCACTGAAATCCACTGAGACCCAGTTTATTTTCTCAAGGACAGACTGATGGAGCCTGGTGTGTTCTGAGGTGTCAAACTGTGATTCATGTTTTTCTACCATAGATACACATACGCTTGTGTTAATAAGTAGTAGTAGCACCAACCAAGGACCAGTTTACTACCAGGAATCCTGGTCAACAAGTAGTCAGCAAAAATTTAGGTTCGCAAACAATTACAGCGAAAGACACAAAGGATTTATCGTTAGATGTAGAGCAAGACAAAGAGAACAGAGGAGAAGTCAGTGAGCACAGCTGAGGGTGATGTGTGGTGGCAGCTTGTGTCCTGCTGCTTCTCTGACACACGTCAAAGTAAAATGCAAAGAATCTGCCGCTGACGCCTCTGTTTGCTTCCACTCAGATACACGAGTACTGACAACCTCTGCAGAGATACAACGCTCTTACTGCTATATGTGTCCAGTTTACATTTCCACCAATCAGCTTCACGTGTAGATCACAAAGAATTTCATTTCATTGCATGTATCCAGCTGGATAATAAACACAACCCGGATCAGAACACATGGGTATGACAAGACTGTAAGGCTGCTTTCAGGTGATTATTTCCAATTATTTTCATCTCTTTCTCTGTGTGTCATGATTGATAAAGTACCCCAACACTGATATAAAAATACACAGACAACAACAACAACAAAAAAAGAAAAAGCTAATGAAAGCATGAAAGCTAAGCAAAAGCTTAATATTTGCAGTGTAGGGTTACCTTGCTTCAGGGCAGCTCTATTCTTTTCTTTTCTTCTTTTTTTTTTTTACTGCACCTCTTTTACAATATGTCTCTGCTGACTGAAGATGAATCACTGCAGAAATACAGTATGTTTATTTTCTTTTTTTAACATGTGACTGTGACTAAACCATATTATCTTTATCATCCATCAATTCATTTTCTTATCCAGGGTCGGGTCGTGGAGGCAGCAGGCGGATCAGGTCATTCCAGACTTCCCTGCCCCCTTTGGCAACGCTTTCCAGTTCTTCCTGGGGATCCCGAGGTGTTCCCAGGCCAGCCGAGAAATATAATCCCTCCAGTGGTTTCTGGGTCTGCCCCGGGGTCTCCTCCCAGGTGGACCTGCTCAAAAAACCTCCAAAGTAAGCCTCCCCGTAGGCATCCCAATCAGATGTCCAGACCACCTCAACTGGTTCGACACGAAGGAGTAGCGGCTCTACTGCTGAGCTCCTCACCCTATCTCTAAGGCTGACCCAAGCCAGCCTGCGGCGGAAGCTCATTTCAGCCGCTTGTATCCACGATCTCGTTCTTTTGGTCACTACCCAGAGCTCGTGACCATAGGTGAGGGCTGGGACGTAGATGGACTGGTGAATCGAGAGCTTCGCCTTGTGGCTTAGCTCCCTCTTTACCCCGAAGCTAGCAGGACCACATCATCTGCAAAAAGCAGTGATGCGATCCTGAGGTCCCCAAACCGGACACCCTCTCACCCCGGCTGTGCCTTGAGATCCTGTCCATGAACACCACAAACAAGATCAGGTACAAGGGGCAGCCCTGGCGGAGTCCAAGACCCACTGGAAACATGTCTGACGTTGTGTCGAGAATGTGGACAAAACTCTCACTTTGGGTTGCACAGGGACCGAACGGCTCATGTCAGGGAGCATGGTACCCCATACTCCCTCAGTACCCCCCACAGAGCCCCTCAGGGGACACGGTCATAGGCCATCTCCAGATCCACAAAGCACATGTGGACTGACTGGTTGAACTCCCATGCCACCTTATCAGCTCTGCAAGGGAAAAGAGCTGGTCCACTGGTCCACTGGTCCATGACCAGGACGGAATCCGCATTGCTCCTCCTGAATCTGAGGTTTGAAAATTGGTCGGAGCCTCCTTTCCAGCACCCTGGAGAAAACTTTCCTGAAATCCTTGTCTGGGCCAGGTGCTCCTCTGTCATACATTGTACAATGTAATTCATCTGCAGGCATTACATCTACGGCTTGGGGTGTGCTCTCTTGTGCCAGTTTAACTAATTCTTTATTGATACTGCCTGGGCCCTTGTTTTGCAGGTCCAGACTGTACTTTGTGGTTTAGTAAACATTTGCATTTCCTCCAGCAGGTCTCTGCCCAACAGGTTAACTGGACATGCTGAGGATAAATGAATTGCTGAGACACANAATAAGTTCTGTCCATCGTCACTGACCTGCTGTAAATTACTTTTTCTTTTGCAGCAGACAAAGACTAGAATATAGTAAAAACATTTCATTGCAGTCAAACCCCTAAACATTCACCAGTGTTTGTCTGTAAAAAAAAGGAGTAAATGTTTAGGGAGTAGAGAAGTCTCATTTCCAGTTAATTCACTTTGCACTGAAATCCACTGAGACCCAGTTTATTTTCTCAAGGACAGACTGATGGAGCCTGGTGTGTTCTGAGGTGTCAAACTGTGATTCATGTTTTTCTACCATAGATACACATACGCTTGTGTTAATAAGTAGTAGTAGCACCAACCAAGGACCAGTTTACTACCAGGAATCCTGGTCAACAAGTAGTCAGTAAAAATTTAGATTCGCAAACAATTACAGCGAAAGACACAAAGGATTTATCGTTAGATGTAGAGCAAGACAAAGAGAACAGAGGAGAAGTCAGTGAGCACAGCTGAGGGTGATGTGTGGTGGCAGCTTGTGTCCTGCTGCTTCTCTGACACACGTCAAAGTAAAATGCAAAGAATCTGCCGCTGACGCCTCTGTTTGCTTCCACTCAGATACACGAGTACTGACAACCTCTGCAGAGATACAACGCTCTTACTGCTATATGTGTCCAGTTTACATTTCCACCAATCAGCTTCACGTGTAGATCACAAAGAATTTCATTTCATTGCATGTATCCAGCTGGATAATAAACACAACCCGGATCAGAAGACATGGGTGTGATAAAGACTGTAAGGCTGCTTTCAGGTGATTATTTCCAATTATTTTCATCTCTTTCTCTGTGTGTCATGATTGACAAAGTACCCCAACACTGATATAAAAATACACAGACAACAACAACAACAAAAAAAGAAAAACCTAATGAAAGCATAAAAGCTAAGCAAAAGCTTAATATTTGCAGTGGAGGGTTACCTTGCTTCAGGGCAGCTCTATTCTTTTCTTTTTTTTTAACTGCACCTCTTTTACAATATGTCTCTGCTGACTGAAGATGAATCATTGCAGAAATACAGTATGTTTATTTTCTTTTTTTTTAACATGTGACTGTGACTAAACCACATTATCTTTATCATCCATCCATCCATCCATCCATTTTCTTATCCGGGGTCGGGTCGTGGAGGCAGCAGGCGGAGCAGGTCATTCCAGACTTCCCTCCCCCTGGCAACGCTTTCCAGTTCTTCCTGGGGATCCCGAGATGTTCCCAGGCCAGCTGAGAAATATAATCCCTGCAGTGGGTTCTGGGTCTGCCCCGGGGTCTCCTCCCAGGCGGACGTGCTCAAAAAACCTCCAAAGTAAGCCTCCCCGTAGGCATCCCAATCAGATGTCCAGACCACCTCAATTGGTTCGACACGAAGGAGCAGCGGTTCTACTCCGAGCTCCCGAGCTCCTCACCCTATCTCTAAGGCTGACCCAAGCCAGCCTGTGGAGGAAGCTCATTTCAGTTGCTTGTATCCAGAATCTCGCTCTTTTGGTCACTACCCAGAGCTCATGACCATAGGTGAGGGCTGGGACGTAGATGGACTGGTGAATCGAGAGCTTCGCCTTGTGGCTTAGCTCCGTCTTTACCCCGAAGCTAGCAGGACCACCACATCTGCAAAAAGCAGAGATGCGATCTTGAGGTCCCCAAACCGGACACCCTCCTCACCCCGGCTGTGCCTTGAGATCCTGTCCATGAAAACCACAAACAAGATCGGGGACAAGGGGCAGCCCTGGCAGAGTCCAAGACCCACTGGAAACATGTCTGACTTTTGCTGAGAATGTGGACAAAACTCTCACTTTGGGTTGCACAGGGACCAAACTGTTACGGTCAGTTCACAGACCCACGTGCAGAGCAACAAGACACAGGAGACAGATGTCAAAAATAAAATAATTTATTTTACAATAGGGCAAGAAAACAAACACTAACCAAGCTGGTGGTATGACCACAGAAGGAAAGTCAACCTAAAACTAACGATAACGAAAAACGCACTCGGAAACTGAAAACTAAAACTACACGAGTGGTAAAGCGGGTAAGAAGCTAATACAAACAAAAGGCTAAGGAAACGAAAGCTAAGCTAGAACGAGGAACGAAAGGAGACTAAGCAAATAAGGCTCAGTAAGACACTCGGATAAGGAAGCTATACTAAAACACACGAAGCTATAACTAGGAATAATAAACTACTCTATAGAAACCAAGGATCACGAAGCTATACTAAGCACACGAGGCTATAACAAGAATAATAACTAGACTAAAGAAACTAAGGATCACGAAGCTAAACTGAAACACACGAAGCTAGCGGCTAACAACTTAGCTGAGGAAAACCGGAGAGGGAGCGAGGAAGGCAGGCGGAGCGGAAATGCAGACGGCGCAGCAGAACGGTGGTGAGGACGGGGAACCAGGGAGACGGCAACAGGGAGTCCAGCAGGGAACGGAGGGAGAAGATGAGGGTGGTTGGAGGAGCACACACGCTGGCTGGTGGAGTCCTGGGGAGCGGAGAGACAGTTAGCCACAGAGCAAGCAAG
>NW_007577857.1:796899-802134 GCF_000690725.1 Stegastes partitus | reverse complement strand
GATTTTCCTGTCTGTGGGTCCATTATTTTAAATGGTTCTGTGTATTGTTCCATGTGCATTCTGTTTGTTTTATCACAATGGGGGAACCCCTGAATCACACAAGAATGTAATTTGTTTGCCTCCCACATTTAGTTGCACTTTGGGTTTTACATCTAGTTTTAGAATTTCACATGCTGTTCCATAACGTACCTCTGTTTCTATAAAACTTTCAGTTTCTGTATCATAGGAATTGTTTTCCGGCTTCCAAACCTCAGGTTTTGTATTAGGCATGTGGTCAGTTAGTCATGTTCTACTTCATCCTTTGTTGGGGCAGTCTCTGGCATAACGGCCTGCTCTGTTGCACTGATAGCATACGTCATCTGACTGTGGTTTTCCTGGCCCTGTGAGCTCCTCTACCTCTGCCTCTACCCCTCCCTCTATAGTTTCCTGTAGGTCTGTCTACCCAGCAGACGGTCATTGGTGGGGCTGAGGGCATGGCTGGAGCTCCACCATAGAATGTTTTAGGGGTTGTTATTGTATTCAATTTAACTTCAGGTCAGCACTAGAAAGACGCTCATATGCTGTCAAATTACAACGTGTGGATTTTAAAAATGTGCATTCTGTTTTTTTATTCATTTCTTTTTCACGTTGTGTTCATCCACCTTAAAGAGAGTTCACTCTAAAGGAGAAGTACTACATTGTAATAATCAGTGTTCTATGACGAATTATCTATTAGACGCAGCGCCCCCTTCAGGAGACGGCGAAACGTAAAATTTTGAGTGTCATGTCTATCCCAGACTTTCATTCAGCAAAACTTGCAGCCGGGAGACTTTGTTGGGTGTCAGGACAGTGAACGGTGCTAGAATTGCGGTGATCGGTTGTGATGTGGACGTACTACACCAACACGGAGTCCGATCAGAGACTACGCTGGCAGTTACCCGAGAGAGAAGGAAGCAAACGGTACGAACGTAAACAAAGGAGGAGGAAGACAGCAGGGATCCATGCTAGGCTAAAGGCTAACCCCTCCAGACCAGCAGGACCGTCCTCCTGCTCTCCAATGTCCGCTCCCTCCACAACAAGCTGGAAGAGCTACGTTTGCTGAGAGAAACCCTCAGAGAGTGGAGGGACTGCTGTGTGTCTGCTTTAACAGAAACATGGCTCCATGACAACATCCCAGACGGACAGACAGCTGGAGGGGATGCAGACAGACAGACAGACAGACAGCAGCTCTGGGCAGCATCTGTGGCTTCACCATCATCACACCATCATGTGTGTCTTTGTGTCCCTGAAGACCTACCAGGACCTGAAGAGGTTCACCATGTTTAACGAATGGCGGTGTGCATGGACGCAGCGCCCCCTTCAGGAGACAGCGAGAGTGAACGTTTAGTGTCTTATCCCAGACGTTCATTTCACAAAACTTACTGATTAACTGATCCTAAAGAAACACTCTCTCATCTTGCCTGTACTACTGTGTATGTACAGCAACATGACAATAAACCTGATTTGATTTGATTTGATAAAGAATAATTAAATTTCAAGCTGAAAGCAGTTGGACTGGCTTTAAAGTCCTAAAATGTTTCCCCTCTCCTGAAGCCTTTTGATGACTTGNTGGACTGTGGGAGGAAGCCGGAGAACCCGGAGAGAACCCACGCTGCACGGGGAGAACATGGAGACTCCACGCAGAAAGATCCTGGTGCCGGTGACCTTCTTGTTGTGAGACAACAGTGCTAACCAACTGCGCCACCGTGCACCCGTTTTTGTAACATCATTTACTAAATTAAGATGATTGCTACTGTCCTCCACCTCTGGCTCCACCTAGTATCAGTTCCTCTCCCTCCTCCCCTCTCCCTTTCCCCCTTCTGCAGGTGAGGTGAGTGAGGCATGTGACCCAGTTGGGCAGGTGCAGCTGATCAGTCATCACTGAATGGGTTCCAGCTGTGTAAGGGAGTGGTCCACTTCCACACCCACTTTGGCTGCCATGAAAGACGCCAGCAGACCACTTCTTGATGAGAACTACGAATTATTCGATGCTCTCTCTTGCTGGATTTCCCTGGTCTGTCTCCATGATTCCTCAAGTCTCAGTGCCTCCGGCTCTCTTTAAAGGATCCCTGTTTCACGTCTCTGACCATCGGCTGCACCTGCCCGGATTCACGCCACCATTCCTCCACACGTCTCGCTGCCTCGCCATCCTGCAACTCCTTCCCCTATCCCATCCTCCCTGTCAGAAAGCCACACGTCTCTTGCCTGAACCCTGCTGGTCTGTCAGCTTCTTTTTGATCGTACTGTGTAACAGCATTGGAGTAAAGCCCGTATCGAGTAGACAGTTTTGTATTGTGCTTTGTTGTTGCTAGGTTTTCACTAGCTTGTAAAAAATCCTCCCGTCCATTAGATCTGTGTGGAGTGATGAGGAAGCTGGAATCTTCCTCACAGGAACACGTCACAGCCATATTCCCATCATGTTTTCTGCATTATTTTCTTCTATTTAGGTTTGACTGGAACTCTCCATTCATGGATTTAACCCCTAAAAATCTGTTTTTCCTGTGAAAATGATCTCTTCATTGCTTGAAATGGCTTATAGACATTGCATGTCTATGAAGACCCTATCCCCTTTACTGCAGCTTGAGCATATCAATTCCCCTCCCACTCTGCTCAAACACTGTAAAACTACTCTACACGACACAATGGCAAGTTGTAATATTGGAGTAGGTTTGTTCCATATGTGAAGTGTGTATCTACACTTTGCTCAGCTATGATGTTGACTACTTGTTTCACAGATGTGTCGTTAGCAAAAACACCATATGGAGATGTTAAGAAGGTAAACACCAGATTTTCTCCAGAGGTGGTCTTCAGTTATGACATACTGTTTAATGGCACCTGCCATAAGAAATGCTACACCTCCCTGTACTGCAGCTGATACTGGTGTAGGGATTAGTGATATATCATCTGCTACATCAACACAGAACAAAAATATAAACACAACACTTTTGTTTTTGCTCCCATTTTTCATGAGCTGAACTCAAAGATCTAAGACTTTTTCTATGTACACAAGAGGCTTATTTCTCTCAAATATTGTTCACAAATGTGTCTAAATCTGTGTTCGTGAGCACTTCTCCTTTGCTGAGACAATCCATCCACCTCACAGATGTGGCATCAAGATGCTGATTAGACAGCATGACCATTACATAGGTGTGCCTTGGGCTGGCCACAATAAAAGGCTACTGTAAATGAGAAGTTGGTCAGAAAACCAGTCAGTATCTGGTGTCACGACCATTTGTCTCACGCAGTGCAACACATCTCCTTCACATAGAGTTAATCAGGTTGTTGATTGTGACCTGTGTTATAGTGGTCCACTCTTCTTCTATAGCTGGGCCAAGTTGCTGGATATTGGCAGGAACTGGACCACACTGACGTATACGCTGATCCAGAACATCCCAAACATGCTCAATGAGTGACATATTCGGTGAGTACGCTGGCCATTAAAGAACAGGGATGTTTTCAGTTTCCAGGAAATGTGTAGAGATCCTTGCACCATGGAGCCGAGCATTATCATGCTGCAACATGAGGAGATGGTCGTGGATGAACGGCACAGCAATGGGCCTCAGGATCTCTGTGCATTCAAAATGCCATCAATGAAATGCACCTGTGTTCGTTGTCCATAACACACACCTGCCCATATCATAACCCCACCGCCACCATGGNAAAGTAGCTAGCTATGAGCAATAGGTTCGCACAATTAGGTCCCAAACCCACAAAATATGAGGGCAGATCCATTGCATTTTGCTGGCACTTGTATTTTGAATCATGTACGAAGCCTTCAATGCTTCTTGAATCAGTTACATGATAGAATAGAATAGAATAGAATAGAATACTTTTTCATTGATCCCCCATTGGGGGAAATGTACACGCCTCAGCAGCATCCAAAAATATAAAAAGTGCAAGAAAATAACCATAATTCAGTAATATGCATCCTGGTGTCGGCACACAGCAGGTCCAAGGCTCCACCGTCTCCAGTTGGGCCGTCCACATACTGGCTGAATGTGGGCAGAGTGGTAGAGAACGATGTATGATTAAAGTCTCCTGAGATGATGATCAGAGACTGAGGCTGTGATGTTTGCAGCTGGACACTGAACTCTGGATGAGTTCACAGGCTGCAGCAGCATCAGCCGAGAGGGATGAAAACTGTCATCACCAGGACGTGTGAAAACTCCCTCAGCAGGTAAAACGGCCCCAAACCAACCACCAGCAGGTCAACATCCTTCATGCAGCGCCGCTCTTTAATGCTAACGTGCTAGCATTACACCATCTCTCATTCACATACATGGCCAGTCCCCAGCCTTTCTTCTTACCACTCTCCCTCCAGCTCCGGTCCACTCTGACCAGGTGAAATCAGTCCAAAGTTACGAGCAAGACTGGAGTGAGTTCATTCAGCCATGACTCCATGAACAACATGAGGCTGCACTCCTGATGCTCCCACTGCAGCCGGGTCAGCGCTGTTAGCTGTTAGCTGTTAGCTGTTCCATCCGTTAGGGAGAGACCTCATGTTTCCCATGATGGTGGACGGCTTGTAGCGTCTCCTCTTCTCCTGACGCTTCCCTCCTGCCCTGCATCTCCTCTTCCTCCAGCTCATCGGGGATGTCCGGTCTCTCCCACGATGGTGGCTTGGCCTGGCTCAGCACCAACAGCTGTTCATGAGTGTAAAAACAACAGAGCCATGGCCCAACGGCTCAACAGCTCGCCAGATGCAGACCCCAAAAACTTGCAAAAAAAGCAAAGAACAACCAACAAAAACATCATCTGCATCTCCACTGTTCTGGTACAGCTGTGTGAAAATATTAAAAAGACAGAAGAAGAACCAAAGTAAATATCCAAAAACACAGAAAGTAGGAAGGAGCCGCTGCAACTGGCTGCCACTCTAACGGCGCCATAGCAACACGGCCGGTTGGCGAGGCCTCGAACGTCACCACGTACGTCATCAACACACGCCTGGATACGCGCTTCACACAAATCATCCAAAGTTACTCGACACACGCTTCGAAGCCTCAACACAGAAGGACACATCTCTACTTCTGGTTTCCACCCACGGATCATTCACACCTGGTCGCTGCAGCTGTCCGCCGCCACTCTGCCTCATCAGCTGCCACGTCACCCCACCTGTCCGTCAGCCCTCTGTCTCCTGTTGGGTCTGCAGTTGAAATTAATCTCCTCAGTGTTGTTGGTTGTAAATTCTAGTTTACTTGTTTAGTCGTGATTCCTGCT
>NW_007577857.1:786006-795442 GCF_000690725.1 Stegastes partitus | reverse complement strand
AACTACTCCTAAAATAGAGACACCTACTTGGGTGATGAAAAAAAAAAAAAAAAAAAAAAAAAAGAGGCATCTGAGAGCAGGTTTTCACAGAAGACGAATTGCCTCGCTATGCTGAGAGAAAGCAGGCCAGGCAAGATAAGTCTGGTCATCCCTCCCCTCCCATCCTCTCTCCCTTCTCCTCCCCCAAGTCGACTGAACATTCTCAATGGAGCTTCACCTCCAGTGTGGACGAACACAGATGAGTTTGTTCTGCAAAAACTTTTCCAGGTTTTTTTAATTGCTTGTCTCTTCTTATTCATTTTTTTTGTTTTGATATCCAGATGAGGTGCACAAGCAATGCAAAAATCTTTTTTTTCTCTCTCTTTTTTTGTTGTAAAAGTTAAAAATATACAATCCAAAAGAACAGTGCATGACACTTTCTTCATACAACTTGCAGGTAATTTGTTGAGGACATTTAAAACACATAAACTGCACCCACTGAGCCTGAACAGGTAACGCCACAAGGTTGTTTTTCTTTTTTTTCTTTTTAAACGTCGTGCCCATATTAGAACAGATTCATTGTCATGTTTGCACACTGTGTTGACACACTTCAGCCATCCGTGACATTAAATTGGCGGCATCAGAGTCTACGAAATGTTGTTTATGTTCGAGGTGTAATTACTTGTAGGGGTTGTTTTTTCCCAGCTGGCACCTTATTAAAGGTAAATCTGCCATGACTGGAATGCAGCATGAACACTAAACAGCCTCTGCACTCGATCGATGTGGTTCTTTAGCAGCTAAAAGCTCTTCTGTGTTCTTCAGTTGGTCGCTAACTTTGACTGTCGACATTTTGCTGCTCAGTAGGCAGTATACAGTCGTTTTGAGCTTAATGCCTACTTAACCATCAACACCTCAGCTTGGACGATCAAACCCCTTTTCACATGAAACAGTCACATGGATCCATTGCCATCATTGATTATAACAATCCAACATTTTGTGTTGCCCAAGAAACCACACAGTGCTCCTGTACTGGAGGCGTAGCAGTCTCCTATTCAGTCTGTGCTAATTGGATTAATTGAACACAAATGTAATTTGCAGTATGAAGAAAAGAGCGCAATTTCCATTGAAATAATTCTGTGTTTAAAACTACAATCAAACAAAGGGTCCCTCAGATTAGGTGACAATTTGCTCCTTAAAGACACAATATGGTGGAAAATGTTTTTTATTTTTTACCTTAACATGTCTGTGGTGTGTGTGTTTTTGTTGTTGTTTTTTTCCCCTAAAAACATGCTGGAAGATACATCATGAGTGAAATAAGCAGTCATCACCATTAAAATGGTCTGCACTTCTATAGCGCTTTTCTACCTTTGCGGCACTCAAAGCACTTTACAATGTTTCTCATTCACCCATTCACAAACATTCATACACCAATGGCGACAGAGCTGCCATGCAAGGCACTAATCTGCCATTGGGAGCAACTTGGGGTTCAGTGTCTTGCCCAAGGACACTTCGGCATGTGGGGGTAACCGGGGATCGAACCGCCAACCTTGCCATCAGTGGACAACCCACTCTACCACCTGAGGAGCCACAGCCGCCCAAATTACGGAGTATTTCCACCACAGATTCTGACTTCCTGTTTGATATGTAACAAACCAAAGGAACCAATCCAGTCTACCGGCAGGGCGAGACATTCTCTATCAGTGTTCTTCTTTAGTCCGTTTCTGGGTTGCAGATCTGTGCTTGCATTGCTCCAATATTGCATCTTGCTATCGTGTAACATAGAGCAGTTTTACAGTATTATAGCAGAGTCATAGGTGAGCTGGTGTGCTGTGCAACTGCGAGTGGGGAGAGAGGCTGAGTCTTCATAGATCTCCACACTGTAGAGGAAGCAACACCATAGAGTTACATCTAGGACTAATGTTCTACTTTCCTTGTTCGTGAGTACACAAGGGATAACATTAACTTTGTCATCTCCACAAGACAACAGCACTTCATGCGGACATTGTGTCTCTGCTTGAGATTAGTGCCCTCCACCTTCAACATTGTGTAGTGGCAGTTCTCCCCAGGTGGGCATGGGCATGGTGTGTGTGTGTGTGTGTGCGTGGAATGTGGGCAGGTGTTGATGACAACCACCTGAGTGAACACACCTGCGGTGGGGAGTGGTCTACCTGCAACAGCTCAACCTGCTGCCCTAAAAGTGAACCAAGCCATTCCTAGCTTGGTTGTATCAAGTCCTGGTTAGTTTCCTCTCTGGAAATAAATTCCCATGTTGTAAATATATTTATCAGATTGTTATATTCATGTTAAGTTTTTGTTCTTGGTGTAGTTCACCTCCCATCCTGTGGGTGTCTCCCATGGGCTTTTCCCCGTTGTGTCCCCATTTTCCATTCCGCGATTTAGTCTTGTTTCCTGCTTAACTTGTTCAAATCTGTTAAATGTCCATCCATTATCTACACACCGCTTAATCCTCACTAGGGTCAGGGCTACACTTAGAGACAGACAACCAAGCACACTCACATTCACACCTACAGACAATTTAGAATCACCAATTAACCTCAACATGTTTTTGGACTGTGTGGGAGGAAGCCGGAGAACCCGGAGAGAACCCACGCTGCACGGGGAGAACATGGAGACTCCACACAGAGAGATCCTGGGTGTCCTCACTGGGATGCGAACCGGCAACGGTGCTAACCACCGATCCACCCTGCAGCCCTTGTTAATAAATGTATTGTTTTATATAATTCTGGTTTGCTGTGTCTCTGTTGCTTCACACCTGAGTCTCTGTACAATCTGTGACAATTAGTGTGAATGCATGTAATAGGTGGATGTGACCAACTATGCAAAACAAGTTGTGTTGAAATCATAATACAAACCAATACAAGTCTTTGGTGTCAGCAGCTGTTCGTGTACCTTTTGCACACAGCAGTATAATTGAGGTTTAAGGTATTTTAAGTCATGAAGGAATAATTTTCCCACAGGAGAAACTATAATATATCTAACTTTAATACACAGAGATGAGTTTCTCGGGGTTTAATCAATGACCAGAGAGAGGGACTCTGAAGCCATGAGAGGTGTATGCTCTTACAATTGTGTACCTAATCAAATTACCATAAATGAATAGCCACACATTTACAGCGGAGCTCTTAGTTCCTCCTGGGGTCTTGGCCTGAGGCTGTTGCCCGTTTGGTAATCCAGCCTTTGTTCAGACAGCAGTTGCTCAGGTCCCTGTCTGTTTTAGATTAGACCTTTTTGAATGGTGGGAAAGGCTAAAATGTTGGCAGGTCAACCTTGGAACAATATTATTTACTGCAGAAGCACCACAGACTGTGGACATCGCTGTGCTGTTGGTTTCTTACTGCCTGCCAGTGAGATTGTCACTCTGATCAAATCACCTCTCCAGTGACAGTTTCACTGATGCTTTCATGATGATGCTAATAAGCACCAGTGTTAACTGAGTGGACTGTCTAAAGAAACAATTATAATTTTTGCACCATAACTTCAAATTTCACCACCAAATGCAATCAAGCTTTGGGAATATTTCTTTTTTTAAACACTTTTTTTTCTTTTTTAAAGCAGTAAGCATACGACTAACTGTAGTTGTTCAGTCATTTAAAAAACATGTCGGTTCATACAGCAGGAGATCAGTAACCATGTTGACATCACAAACACATTCTATTTTCCCAGGTTTCCGAATGCTGTGTTTATCAATCTGTAGATTTGCCAAAAACATAAAAATAAAATATAAAAACAAAAGACAAATCAATCAATACTCCATAATTTGAGTTTTAGTTCCAAATCCAGTCTTTGTTAGAGACTGGATGGATAATTGAGTTGGTATAGTGGCCAAATAGTTTACAGACCAGAAACAGTCCATTTTGCCAATAAAAACGTCACGTTTTAGTCGTATGACCTCCTGTCAGTGTGACTGAAGATATATGGAAATGATCTGCCAGCTGTTCTCCACATTTCTTCCAGCACACACCCCTTCATGCTGGAAGGAGGTAACTTGGGGGTTACAAGATAATCAAATTCCATCAACAGAATTCTCTCTGAAAACCAGAATGACTGTAAGCAGACTTTACAGAGCAAATATTCATTCTGTTTACATCCAGTCTGACATGTTCAGGTTCTCCCATCCTCATTTGTTGAATGTTGCTTGTCCTTGTTGTGCACATGTCCAGTTGATAATTCACTTAGTAACAAAAAAACCTCAAAATCATATCCATCCATTATCTATACACCGCTTAATCCTCATTAGGGTCGTGGGGGGCTGGAGTCTATTCCAGCCGACTTAGGGCGAAGGCAGGTTCACCTGGACAGGTAACCAGTCTATCACAGGGCTACACTTAGAGACAGACAACCAAGCACACTCACATTCACACCTACGGACAATTTAGAATCACCAATTAACCTCAACATGTTTTTGGACTGTGTGGGAGGAAGCTGGAGAACCCGGAGAGAACCCACGCTGCACGGGGAGAACATGGAGACTCCACGCAGAAAGATCCTGGTGCCGCCACCGGCAACCTTCTTGCTGCGAAGCAACACTGCTAAACAACTGCGCCACCTTGCAGGACCAAAATCATATCAGTTTTCTGAATGGTATCTAATTCTCCCTTTGATGGAACTGAACAGTGAAAGCTGATGCCAGTTCCATACCAGTGCTCAAACCTCTATGGCAATGCTTGTTGGCCCGAAGCTGATATCAGACAGTCTATTTATTGTCTTTAAATATTGTTTATTTGTTTTATTATATGGGAGTCCTTCATTTTTATGCCAAAATGTTCAGATTTTCTTATAAATTATTCAGTTTTTCCTTTCTCCTGTATGTGATGTGAAGGCTGAGTTCTCCTCACAAGACACGTGGCGATGCTTCTCCATTGTTGCTGGTTTAAGTCAAACCACACTTTGTTTTTCTGTTTCTTGAGTAGCTGCAGAGTTAAACAAAAAACTGAGATATCTCTGACCCCAACCTGCAACCTTTGCCTCTGCAACCTCATCTTGACTTGTTGAATAGAATGTGAATTGTTTCTCTGTTGGGTGAAAACGCCTCCATGCATAACCAGCTACCATCCATGCTGTAGCACCAAGTCAGTAACACTGTCTGACCAGTGAGTGTTTGGTTGGATGAGAGTGTATGAACCGACCCTAAACGCTGCTCCCCTGATGAATAAATATGAACAGAACTTAAATACTTGAAGCACCTTTGGTCCGTTTAACTCTGCAGAAGGAGGCAGCACAGCCGTGTTTGGGGAGTCCGGACAAAAGCAGCCATCAGAAACCATCTGCCAGGTTTTAATTCCACGTCCTGACCAGGAGTGTGGGCTCGACTCAACAAGCATAATGTTTGCTCAGCAGTCATAAACACCAACTGCTACGCTGGCACTCATCAGAATTCTCCCTCTGTTTCCATCAGCTGGCGAAAACCTTTGTTCAGTTCATTTGCAAAAACCTTTAAAAGGCAACTTAACACGCAGTCTGATTAACTTACAGCTCCGACGGTAACTTACACCAGCGGGGGAAAAGTGAATTTACCTCTTAGTATAAATAGTGTGATACAGTTCTTCCCCCCAGTGTAAACTCCATCGTTCTGTGTTTAGTTAATGATTTATTTGTGCAGCTCTACGGTCTATATGTCAAGCTTGGCTGACCATGCATGTAATTGAAGAATTGCACCCAGCTGAATGGAAGGAGCTCAGCATGAAGGAGAGCACCACCTCTGCTCACCGTTCCTCAAACAGAAAAAAAACCAAGCATTTTTAGCACCTTGGTGTGTTTCTGATGTTGTGTGTGTGTGTGCAGGTGTGTAGCAGCACACACTTCTGTAATAGGAATGGAGTGGTTTTTGAGATATGAGCTCGTATGTGGCACCGTAAGATCTCTGGTTCTACAAAACACAGGAACCCTGAGTCGAGATTAAGATGTTGACTGGAGGAGAGAGGAGATGCTGAGGGAACAATGGAGGGGAGTGTGTGTCTGTGTGAGTGAGTGTATCCCAGCAGTAGAGCCCTCAGTCGATGCTGTTTCCTCCGTGTGTTCGTTTTCTACGTCTGTTTTGGACTGAATAACACCATTAATGAAGGGATTAGAGTTGTGCTTTAATTATAATCAGTAGTTTAAAATTGCAGCAGAACTCGCCTTAATTGGTTTAACCCACATGACCTTTCTCTCTGTTACACACACACACACACACACACACACACACACACACATATAATGAAGCTGCTATTGTGTGTGTGTGTCTTCAGAGAGTGATTATTTTTGTTGCCCTTTTTATATTTATGCACATTTTCCTTTCTAGCGTATCTTGTATTGTTCAGAACAAGCAGAGGACGGAGTAATGGTGCCCTGATCTGGAGCTGGACTATTCATTTCCTGGATGTGTTTATCAGTGCAGTGGTTGGGGAGTGCAAATAGCATAAAATCAAATGACAAGCTGCACAAACAATTGGGTTTTAAACGCACACTGGCTATGTTATCATGTTGAAATTGAATGAATATTACTGATTGCATCACTTTCCTGCAGCTACTTGAAAATCAGTTTCCAACCACCAGACTGTTTAATGGTGCAACAACAAAATTCAACAACAATACATTTTTTTATACACTTGGCTGAGTTGGAAAAGCTGTTGTTCTGATGTAGTAAAATGTGAGAATGTCCAGTGGAGACAGACATAACAGCAAAGACATTATGTTTCTGCTTCACTGGGGAGAGGACAAACAGTGGCTGGATTATTGTTTGTCCTTTAACAATTCTTTATTGCGATTCTTTGAGGTTCAGGTGGATGGTTAACTACAACTGTAACATCTTATCTTTACATTAACACATCAAAACTAACTCATGTAATTTACTGTAATACAGTTATACAGTCACAGTAGACATCTTTCTACATTTGGAGTGCCTTTGCCTTTTAACACCATGACACGATATCCTAATTATACTCATAGACTTTTACCTTATGAAACATTTTTTTATGGAGGTGGATGGAGGTGTTCACAAATGTGTCTAAATCTGTGTTGGTGAGCTCTTCTCCTTTGCTGAGATTATCCATCCACCTCACGGGTGTGGCATCAAGATGCTGATTGGACAGCATGACCATTACATAGGTCTGCCTTAGACTGACCACAATAAAAGCCCACTGTAAATGTGAAGTTGGTCAGAAAACCAGTCAGTATCTGGTGGCACCACCATTTGCCTCATGCAGTGCAACACATTCCCCTCACATAGTTAATCAGGTTGTTGATTGTGGCCTGTGTTATGGTGGTCCACTCCTCTTCAATGGCCGGGCCAAGCTGCTGGATATTGGCAGGAACTGGAGCTCGCTGACGTATACGCCGATCCAGAGCATCCCAGACATGTTCAATGGGTGACATGTCCAGTGAGTATGCTAGCCATGCAAGAACTGGGATGTTTTCAGCTTCCAGGAATTGTGTCCAGATCCTTGCACCATGGAGCCGTGCATTTTCATGGTACAACATGAGGAGATGGTCGTGGATGAACGGCACAACAATAAGCCTCAGGATCTCGTCACGGCATCTCTGTGCATTCAAAATGCCATCAATGAAATGCACCTGTGTTCGTTGTCCATAACACACACCTGCCCATATCATAACCCCACCGCCACCATGGGCCACTTGATTCATAATGTTGACATCAGCAAACTGCAGTCTGCCATCTGCCCTGTACAGTGAAAACCGGGATTCAGAGATGACTGAATCACGGGACTCAGTCATCACGGAATTCAAGAGAAGAGAACACCTCTCCAAAGTGCCAGATGTGATCGGATATGAGCATTACGACGATGAACTGCAGTAAGGTGGAGCCCCTGATGGGGACAGCGAGCATGCAGATGAGCTTCCCTGAGATGGTTTCTGACAGTTTGTGCAGAAATTCTTTGGTTATGCAAACCGATTGTTGCAGCAGCTGTCTGGGTGGCTGGTCTCAGACGATCTTGGAGGTGAAGATGCCGGATTGGAGGTCCTGGGCTGATGTGGTTACATGTGGTCTGCGGTTGTGAGGCCGGTTGGATGTACTGCCAAATTCTCTGAAACGTCTTTGGAGACGGCCTATGGTAGAGAAATGAACATTCAATTCATGTACAGCAGCTCTGGTGGACATTCTTGGAGTCAGCAGCCAATTGCACGCTCCCTCAAAACTCGTGACATCTGTGGCATTGTGCTGCGTGATAAAAATACACATTGTAGAGTGGCCTTTTATTGTGGTCAGTCTAAGGCACACCTGTGCAATAATCCTGCTGTCTAATCAGCATCTTGATGCCACACCGGTGAGGTGGATGGATTATCTCAGCAAAGGAGAAGTGTTCATGAACACAGATTTAGACACATTTGTGAACAACATTTGAGAGAAATAAGCTTTTTGTGTACATAGAAAAAGTCTCAGATCTTTGAGTTCAGCTCATGAAAAATGGGAGCAAAAACAGAAGTGTCGTTCATACTTTTGTTCAGTGTACATACAGAATCAAGTACAGGTGGCGTGAGGCTGAAAACTGAAAAATGTCCACATGCAGCCTTTTCCCTGGATATAAAAAGTCTGTCTTGTGTACAGTAAATGTGAAGGCTTGCCAGCAAACATTATGCCAGATGGCTTCCTCCTGAAGCATAGCTTACCCATATGTCAATCCCCAGTAATGACTCCCATCAGGTTGGCAGAAAGGAGAAAGGTTACGCGTGCAGCCGTAGACTTTAACCACCGCAAATCTCCCTGGAAAAAAAAAAAACCTCATCTAGAAGACACTGGTGAGATTGATGTGACCAGTTTGGATAATTATGACCTGATTTGTGTAAGATTAAATTAATTCATTAATAGACTTTTGCCCGAAACACTGAACTCGACAGCATGTTCAGCTGTTTCTCATCAACAAGGAAGAGATTTTGAAAATGAAAACAATCATCGGCCAGCAGCTTGTCAGATGAAGGGATGAGCACGATTTCTTCCTTTTGAATGACACTGTCCTTTGTCTGACTGCACAGCTCAGGTCAAATTCTAATTCATGATTTCTGGTAGCACATGGTGACGGTCATTCGTCCTTGTCTTACCTGAATCTTTACCAGTACTCTACCAAATCTGCCAGCAGCTGGCTTCAGAATGTTGGATTTTCTCTGCCAACGTCTGTTTGCATGGGAGGATGACTCGAAGGACTTGTATTCAGTAGCTCAGCGGAGATGAGATGAAAAGAAAGCAATTTCTATGGCTGAAGTTTTGCTGAAAGCCCCAAGGACGAATCTTTGTGCTGTGAGAGAAAATCTCGGCACCTTCAACTAAAGGTTAACAACTCAAACTCAATATTTCCCCGTCTCCATGGATGCAAGATAAAAACTTTTTCATTAGAGGCATACAGTAGCTTCACTTTGACTACAGCATGTGTTTTTTTTTTTTCAAATGTCTTTTCATTCTGGTAGAATGTCAATTTGGGTAGAAAAAAAAGTAAGAAACTCT
>NW_007577857.1:782438-785247 GCF_000690725.1 Stegastes partitus | reverse complement strand
GTGTGGGAGGAAGCTGGAGAACCCGGAGAGAACCCACGCTGCACGGGGAGAACATGGAGACTCCACGCAGAAAGATCCCGGGTGTCCTCACCGGGACGTGAACCGGCGACCTTCTAGCTGTGAGGCAACCTTGCAGTCCTCAGAGTAAACATAAAAAAACACGATGTTCGTGGCTAAATTTGCCTTGAAAATTGTTCTATTGCTGATCAGATCACTCCTAAATCTTTTTAAAACAGCCTGGACGTTGTGGGGAACCTGGAAAACCTGGTTCTTGTTTTGGTTCATCCAGTGTTCCTCCACTTGTGTTGTGCTGAGATTAGCAATACACTCACAGTATGACTGGGACAAGATGTACTTAGATGTAATCAAATCGGTGACAATTACATTACCAACTAATCATCAATTAAAGTCCCTGTTTGGTTGTTGGTTAAGTCCCAGGAAATCATTTAACATGTTGGTGAGAGAGATGAAGAACACTGAATGTAAACACACACCAATGAGCCACCGACATCACCACCAGGCGAGGTGTAGAACACTGATCGTCCCCTAACAATGTGATGTTCTGCTGGGAAACCTTGGATCATGGCATTTATGTGGATGCTGACACATATCTTGTCCAGACGTCTGAGTAGTTCTTAAAAACCTGCTGTGTAGGGCTCGATGCTGTTTGGTTTAACTCGGAGAAGACAGTCCTGATTGGTTCAATTTGAAGGACAAAGAGCACTATTTTTTCTGCCCTCTAGATGCCCTTATCCAGTAGTAGTCTTCTCCTCTCTAACATCACCATCGACAATTTAAATTCACTGTATAGGCTAACATAACAAACCTCTATAGTTTATTTCCCTACGCTCACATAGAACTGCAGTGTCCAGTAACTGCTATCTGGTGCATTTTAGTGGCAATGGAGACAGAAAAGCTTAAAGGCTGATTAGAAGATCGTTCCTACAAATATCATACCTGCCTTGAGTTCTTGCAGTGAAAAGCCACCCAGTAGTGGCCCTTCCTGACTTCCCCCAGCACAACAATGCACCCTGCTACATTGCAAAAACTGCTCAGGAACAGTTCAAGGAACATTAATAAGAGTTGGAGACGCTGACCTTGCCACCTCAGATCTCAATCATCAATGCATCCTTGGCATGTTTGATCCATGGAGGCCCCACTCTGCAACCCACAGGACAGACCTGATACCAGTCTCACTGTCAGACTCCGCAGGACATTCTCAGAGGTCCTGTGTCCATGGCCTGATACGTCAAAGCTGTTTTCATGGCATGATGAGGACCTACTCAGATGGTTTTATTGTTGTGACTAACTAGTGGAACTTCTGAACTCTTGAAAACACCTTTAAATCAGCAGTCATTTGTTTTACAGTTGCAGATTTTGAACACAGCTAAATAAACGTAAAGACTTGTTAGACCAGTGTTGGGATGTGGACCATATGAGGCAGCTGTGTAGGCTGGTAGGTGAGAGGACTGGCCCTCAGGAGCACTGGAAGAGGTTAACAGATGGCCGGATTATTGGCCCAAAGCACCAGACCCATAATCATAAAATCCAAAGAAAAATGGTGAAATGAAAGTGAAAACCACACAGAGCATCTACAGAGCCTTAGACCTGTAGATTATGAACCCTCTGCTTTAGTCCTGGTGGTATGGTCTCTGGATGACATCACACACGGCTGGTTGCATTTATGTACATATGAACACATGTGGTTTAACAGTGTGAAAGAAAAAAATCCAGTGTAGGAGAACAAGAATCAAAGAGGGAGGAAAAGGAAGAAATCCCAGGAGGTGGGAGCATCTAGATGATGCAAAATTACATTCATGTTCACAAGCAAGTTATGTTTCAGACGTACACATCCTATCAAGGCACATCCTAATATCGCAGCTATACTTTAGAAGGTGGATCTCTTTTATAAACTAATAAGTGGCATCAAAACTTAACCATGTTCTGTAGGCATGCAGGAGACGTGTCTGCTGGGAAATAACAGAAAATAAAGAACTGTATGCTCTTGTCTGTCTGCAACTCTGAGCTCCATGAAAATCAACAGGACTACAGTCAGAGTTTTCTGAGGAAACACCAACGACAACATAAACAATCTGTGGTATGAAGGTTTATTCCTGCAGCCTCAGTTCTGTTGAAAGAACTGGACAAACTTAAAGTGGACGCTTGGTTCTGGATGGTTTCTGAAGCTCAGGTTTTTGTGTAATTATTTCTGTGTAAAGTGGACAAAACGTAGTTTAACTCAAATGCATTAGTTCCAAGTCCACACTTTGTCTGTGGCTGTCTGGGCCTTGCGTCCACACTCGGCAGGACCTGGTGACTGTAAAACCAGCTTCTCTGTGTTAACGTCGTGCTGCATACAGAGGCTGGTGCAGGTTTACTGTCTGATGGTACTTGGTCCAGGTCAGTCACAAAGAATTGGTTTTGCCCTGGTCATCAAATAAAAAGAAAAAAATCTAATTGAATACTTATTTTACAACAAACAAACAAACAAACAAAACTAATTTTTTAAAAAACCTCACAAACCTGGAATCAACTCGTACAACATTTTTCAAAATATCTTACTGGAACAAAAGAGGAGCTTAAATATTAGAAGTGTTTCACTGCTTGTATTTAGAAATTGTTACCAAACCAGTCTGTGAAAACACTGCCTGCACTTCAGCCCACTTTATAACTGTGCCAAAGAGAACATCCATCCATCCATTATCTATAGAGACTTTAATCCTCACTAGGGTCGTGGGGGGCTGGAGTCTATCCCAGCTGACTCAGGGTGAAGGCAGGTTCACCTGGACAGGTAACCAGTCTATCACAG
>NW_007577857.1:776472-779853 GCF_000690725.1 Stegastes partitus | reverse complement strand
CTTCATTTTTCAGGGCCGGTTGCTACGTCCATCTTTTATACAGTCTATGGTGCAGGCCCGTCATTAGAAACCTTCACCTTGGCGTGGTGCAGCAGGTTTGGCTTTGGTCGCTCTCCATGCACCTCCAGGTTTTACTTTCTTTTCTTTATTTATTGCATATCAAGGTGAGATCACTCCTTTACCTTATTCATTTTCAAGTATGCAAATAATTTAAGTGTTTGGGTTGTTAAACTTGTTACCTTGATAAACCCTCTAAAATGTCAAATTCAAATTAAATCTTTCTTCTCCCTGTCTTCAATAAAAATAAGTCAATAAATCAGCTGAGATGACACATTTCATGATGACACATTTGCTCTATGTAATGGTCATGGGAACAAGGAGATACAAGTTTGGTATTACACCCTGATTCCACTGAACAGGAATCTGCAGGAATGTTTTATTTCATATTCTTGATTTAAAACACTTGATATGAAAGTTAAAGAGGGATGAAGATATGTAGGGTTTCTCTTTGGACTCCTCCAAAGAGAAACGGTATTCATATCACTACTTTTTCCTGCACAAGTATCATAAATATAGAAATAATAAAGCATATATTTGTTTTAAAAAATGGTTGATGTGATGATTATGGGTCTTTATTCTTTAGAATGTTTGGGTGAAACAGCTTTAGGTTACATCATTTTAAACTTTAAGTGTGTGAATGTAAGTGTATGAGGTTTTGTGTTTTATTTGAGCAGCAGACTTATTGATGACTCACAGGAGGCTCTTTGACGACTACTGGACTAGAATACCAACTGGGTGAAGTTGGGTGTAATAATAATTATTACAGTTCAAGGATAACAGAAGTCCTGCTCACATGGTGTCACAGCTGCCAGTCTGAGTGAATGACTGTCTGAATTTTTCAAATATCTGAACACGTACATTCACCTCTTCTCCTCATTAACATCAAAGGTCGTAGCTTCAGAGGTGTTCTTCCTGACTCGGTGTGCGTCCACCTGCACTATGGGAGTGTTATTTCCACTTCCTGGCCCAGCGCAGCGTCTCTCTGTAAAACAGTGGTGCCTACGAGCTGCATCTGTAGCTGCTGTAATTACCTTCTCTGGCAGCTTGATGGATGTCCTGCAGGTCTGCTGCCACTTTAAATACCTCGACTATGTCTGCTCGTGAATTCTGCTGGAAAGGATGGACACGGCGTGGCCAGGGTGGAGGGCAGATCGGTGCGTACGCTACGTTTTAGTCAGTTTAGTAAACCCTCCCCTGTCTGTCTTCCTCATCCTCTCCTTCTCATAATCTGCAGCCCTGAAGTCAGCAGTCTGTTTCGTCTTTGTTCTGACAACACGGAGCTGAATTATGCAGGAGTGTGATATTAAATTACAACTATTTCATGAGCCTGCATCACAGACGGATGAAAGGGACACATGAAAACTTTCGGAGAACTTGACAAATATGACAACTAGGTTCAGTGGTGGGAAATGTTGATCTGTTCTGTTGTCTTCCTAAACTCATTTTATCCATTTTATGTCTGATCCTCTGACAACAAATCTTCAGCGCTGCTCCTGAAGGAATAGTTTGACATTTTAGGAAATATTTTCATTTCCTTTGTTGCTCAGAGGTATATGAGAAGATTGATACTACTCTTAAATGTAAGGCCACAGAGGGGAGCTATATTTAGGTTACAGCCCAAATATTTCATTCTGCTAAAAATTAAATCTATGAGAAACTCACCAGGAACCAGGCCTGACTAGTAGACAGCACTGAGCTAAAAGCAGCTGTAAAGCTCCCCAATGAAACATGTTTGATCTCTTCTTCTTAATCCAGACATGAAAAGAAAAATCAAGAGTCATGATTAAACTGGTCATTTTGAGCAAGACTAGAGTTTGGCTGGTGATATATTTTCTGGTACAAAGTTTCCAGGAAGTCACTGCACCTGGCCAAGAAATGATCNCTTACCAGTAAGCCATTTAAGTTTTATGCTTTTTGATAGGATTACATATTTAGCATTGTGCCTACTATTGTTAAAACATTAAACGACCACAGATGACTTCAGACTTACTTGAGCCTGTAAAGCAATGACTTTACTCTACCTTGTATCATGTTTCAAAAACTTTGGCATGTTTAATATATTCAAAACTCTCAAGCTGTTCTCATGAATACATGCAGGACACATCAGAAGCAGCCTGCGCCTCGGCCAAATGCTTGTTTCCGAAGTCTGCGGTACAGAAAATAACAACTCAATCTCCTTCATTCATTTTTCATTTTCTCTCAAAAGCCGGAGCAATCTTTGCAGCATTCACAGTGAGACGGCCTCAGCAGCCAGCAGCTACTTTGTGTGTCTGTGATTGTCATTTTTTTCTCATATCCTTCAGAGTAGAGTCATCATTGCGTACAAAGAGGTTGGTTTTTCTGCCTTTGAGATGCCACCATTTTAGCACTGCAGTTCACCTCTGTGCCTGTTGCCAAGCAACTCCTGACACTTTGGGGATGTGGAGTGAATACAGGAGCTGCCGTAGTATTTACACGATGCTTTGCACTGTGAACCAAATCCCTACGTCTAATTTGGTGGTATTTTTTTAAGTATCTGAGAAGATGTGAAATGTCCTTGGATCCCATGAAAGGTCCGACATACATTAAAACTGTTGGTTGGAGCTGGAGCTGTTTGAACAGGGACTGTGTAGATGATGCAGCAGAAAATCACTTACCATCACTTACCTTTGCAGGAGCCAAGTTTCATGATACAAAATGTGTTTTCAGTGCAGCGTCACTAATTAATTGGGTTCTACAGCCCTGGGCCTTTGTCATGTCTGTCAAGTCTCTGTCCATGTCCGCACATTTTATGTCTCGTTTTTCCTGCTTTATTTTGAAGTCACTAATCAGTTGTCTTTGTCTTATATTTACTTCCTACACCTGTCTTGTCTCACCTGTTCCCTGATTAACTCCCTGCACCTGTTTCCCATCTCCCCTCATTACCTCGTGTATATTGCCTTGTGTGCGTTACTCATAGTCAAGTCAAGTCAAGTCATAGTCTGTTTTGTTCACGACCTCATTTCTGTTTTTTGGACTTTGCCTTTGCCTGCTGATTTCCGGATACCTCTGCCTTGTTTGATTGACCTCTTGTGTACCGAACCCCGCCTGACATAAAACCTGCCTTTTTGCCCAAACCTATTCTGAGTCAAGCATTTGTGTCCACCTGTTCTGTGAGTGAGTTCATGACAGCCTTTGGTCATCTCCATCCTCAGACCTCTCCTGCTGGAGGCTGCTGTCAGTGAAGACCAGCAGTTGCCCTACAAATCCCCATGACCCTGTGTCACCCACCACCTACGGGATGTACTCCCAGTGGCCTGCTCTGAGGATTGATGGACTTGATGTACGGTGCAGGCCATAGAC
>NW_007577857.1:767802-774365 GCF_000690725.1 Stegastes partitus | reverse complement strand
GTGACCCTGAAGGTTACAGTAAATTGTCAGTCGAACAGGCAAGCATGTAAAGCAGAGATGATCAAATCCTGTTCTTTCTATTTTGCTGAAAATATTCCTAATGAGGTGAATTATGATTGTTGTCTTCAAGCTTCAGGCTCCAGCTGAAGAATCTCCACATTTGCTAAACCAAACACCATTTCCTTCATCCTTCTTTCCTCTGCTTTATCAGGGAAGCAGGAATACGTATTCAGTTTATAGAGGCTCTGCAATGACATCAGACATCTCCTAGCAACCACATCTGGCATTTGGTAACTCTAACAGACAGTGACTGTGTGAAAAATAGGAAGCAAAATCTTTTAAGAAGCTGTCTGTGGCTGCTTCTTGCTTTTCTCTTGGCCATAGTTAGGGTGTTTATCAAGGATAAAGATTAGCTGCACTGAGCTTATGTGGCTGCGAACAACTACTAACCACTGATGGAACCTAAAGATGGACAACAGACACATTACTTGTATTTTTAAATGCAATAAAAACCAAGTATATTAAACTATCATGTCATATCACAGATGCAGCTCCATTGTTGGTCAGAAAAAACCCTGTTGAAGTCTTTAAATCAATTTAGCAGCAGTGTGGCTACGGAGGCGCTGCACCAGGAGGTCGAGGGGACGTACGGCACCTTCCTCTACCTGAGAGAGGATTAAGTATGTTTGATTAAGATAAGTCTGCCTCACAAACAAATGTGAAGACCAACACAAGACATAGCATTATTCTATTTTTTGCAAATGGCCTTGACAGTAGAAAGTCACGTTAGAAAATAATCCAACGGAATTCTGTTTGCTGGCATTTGATTGGCCAACACGATGTCTTTGTGGATGTCACATTGCAGTGAGATAAAGTCACACTCCACTTTTTTTTTTCTTACCAGACAGCTCTTTGTGTTGGCACTCTGCATTACAGCAGTGGTGCCATTCATTGGAAAAAGGAGGCAGCTATTTTTATTTATTTTGTACATAAAGGCAGCCTAAGGAAGGTAGCCCAGATGTTCTTCTCTCCACCCACATCCTCCAGCACCTCCTCAAAGATCCCACAGAGTTCGCATGCCAGATGGTAGGTATAATCCCTCCAGCGTGTTCTCGGTCTACTAATCCAAGAAAGATCTGTCTGTGAAACCCCTCAAGGGCGGCATCCAGAACCAAACCATCTCAAGCCAATCCTTTCAATACGCTGAGCTTCAGGGATTCTCACCGACTAGGCACTCTGGGAAAGTATTCTCCTCTTGAAAAGTTGATGACCTTTGCACTCAAGCCGCCCTCTCAAACCCTCTCTGGATGAACTGAAAACACGCAAAGCTGTTCCCCTTAAAACTGAAGGTTTTGGACACTCTGCATGCCCGAGATGCTCCTGAGGCGCATTCCTACCACCGTCATCCCATTCATACCCAGACGGATGCTTTCAGCGGCGAGCATGATGCCAGAGATGCTCAGCACTCAGACGCTGGTAATCAAATGATGCTAATGAAACAAAGAGGCCTGCAGCGCCTCAGGCCCGGCGTCGGCCCGCTTCGGCTGATAACACAACCAATCACTTCATGGCACTTTCAGCAGACGCAGGCCCTGCAGCCACGAGCAGGACAGGACGTGGGCCAGCGAGTAGCCTTGGCTGAGCTGTTGAATCTGTTTAACAATATGGTCTTTTCACTGGGTTTTCTTTTTATAAAGCAGAGTTTAAGACTTTGCCCTCCTTGCCTGCTCGTTATTGCTTTTTCTATTGCATTACTGGCCATTTGTACAGGTGAATTAACTAAATCTAAAACTCAATTTGAACCACATGAAGTCATGAATCATCTGCTGGAGCCGTCTCATTACGCCGGCTGCCACTGCGGTTCAGCTGATTATCATCCAGAGAAGACAAGTGCACTGACAGCTACTAAGAAAGAACGCAGCATGCAGGACGACGCGCATGTCTGTATATCTAATTTACCCCAGTGAGCGCTCTGTAGCTATACTATTACTGGCCACATTTGCTTGGTGTCTCTTTAATGAAACCTGCGTTGTAATTTTTCAGTTGCATTTGTCACTTGTAAATCCATACAGACGAGTAAAATGAGCAAAAGGAGGCAATATCTGAGTCTTTAATCTTCCAGAGGTGAATAGACATTTACCACTGTGCTTTTGAAGGGATGGCATTTTGGGAAATATATTTATTTGGTTTTTATTTGGGCTGCCTCGCAGCTAGAAGGTCGCCGGTTCGCATCCCAGTGAGGACACCTGGGATTTTTCTGCGTGGAGTCTCCATGTTCTCCCCGTGCAGCGTGGGTTCTCTCCAGGTTCTCCGGCTTCCTCCCACACAGTCCAAAAACATGTTGAGGTTAGTTGGTGATTGTAAATTGTCTGTAGGTGTGAATGTGAGTGTGCTTGGTTGTCTGTCTCTAAGTGTAGCCCTGTGATAGACTGGTTACCTGTCCAGGTGAACCTGCCTTCACCCTGAGTCAGCTGGGATAGACTCCAGCCCCCCATGACCCTAGTGAGGATTAAGCGGTGTATAGATAATAGATGGATGGATGGTTTTTATGTAGTTAGTTGAGAAAACAGCATAGTGATAAATGTGTTAGTAATCTTAAGAGGTGTTGCCTTCAGATAGTTTGTTGCTCCTTTAGTCTTATTCAGCTGATCTTAGTTTGTATTTACTGCACAAACATGACACTGGCATTGGTAGGCCATATATCTGTATAGCAACTTTATAAAACAAGATAAAAGACAAACACAAGTTAATATAAAACATGTTAAAAGGAGTAATACAATATATATACTAAGAAAAAATGCAATTAATAAAAATGGACTTTTGGACCAGCAGGCTTCAGTCAGTCAGGATGGACACTTACCACTCCTCCACCCTGACACTGAGCACAGATGCCCCACAAGGCTGCATGTTCAGCCCCTTCCTCTACTCCCTGTACACCCATAACTGTACCCCGTCACTTAACACCAATGCTGTCATCACGTTTGCTGATGACACAACAGTGGTGGGTCTGATCACCAAGAAGAACAATGAGTCTGCCTACAGGGAGGAAGTGCAAAGGCTGAAAATGTGGTGCAAAGAAAATAACCTCAACCTGAACGTAAAGAAAAACCAAAGAACTGATAACAGACTTCTGGAAAAATAAAGATGCTCACACACCACTGTTCATCGATGGCCAGGAGGTGGAAAGGGTGACAGAAGATCCGAAAGGGACTGTCAACACCAACATGCTGGTAAAAAAGGTACAGCAGCGTTTATACTTCCTGAGAACACTCAGGAAGATCAACCTGCCCCAACACCTACTTGTGACCTATTACCACAGCACCATAGAGAGCATTGTGACTCATGGCATCCTGACTTGGTACGGGAGCTGCAGACATAAAGGCTCTGCAGCAGATAATATAAAAACTACACAGAACATCACCAACTCCCAACTACCAGCTCTGGACCACATCTTCACCACTCGCTGCCTGCACAAGTCACACAACATCATTAAAGACCCCTCCCATCCTGCCCAACACCTCTGACATCTGGCAGAAGATACAGGTCCATCAAAACACGCACCACACGACTCCGAAACAGTTTTTACCCCACAGCTACAATCACACTGAACAATGACTCACACTGACAGTGGAAGTGCAATATCTGAACATTTGACTGCCCTGCTGTGCTGGCCTGGGTACATTTGGTACTGATGTGAGTGTGTTGCTTGAATCAAGGATTGGATGTTGTTGTGTGAGTGATGTACATTGTTCCCGCTATTTATTCTCTTTTTTTTGAGTCCATGCCCTGACTGTGCACCTTAATTTCGTTGTACACGCTTGTGTAAGGTTCATAAATGAAGAACGATTTATGCTGAGTGGACATTGAACAGTGAAGTGGAATATTGCAGGAAAATATGTTAATTCATACGTTCAAGTTAATTTGTTAAAATAGATGTTCATAGTGCTTACCTGAGTAACAGTTTACATTTATGTTTGCAGAATTATTATTTACAAATTTTAAACATTTTCATTTGTGTGTGTACGAGCAGCTCAGTTAATCTGTGAATCTGCTGTTGTATAGTACACTTGCATTTGTCTAGTTTGGTTCTGCCTCCTTCTGATTGGTCAGTTCGGTCAGGTGACAGGGTGTGTCAGGAAGTTGTTGTTGTGGCCGCTGACATGTGAAGAGTAAAGATCGCTGTTTTGAGTAAGAAATCCGTCTCCATCCTGCTGTCTCATTATTAATCAGAGTGATCNGTTGTTGTGGCCGCTGACATGTGAAGAGTAAAGATCGCTGTTTTGAGTAAGAAATCCGTCTCCATCCTGCTGTCTCATTATTAATCAGAGTGATCCATTAACCATCAACGAACCCTCTTGTTACACTTTTATAATGACAAAGTATCTTGAATCTTGAAATCTGAAAGAGATTGATTAAATATGTGAATAAAGATTACTGACTAGGAACCTTGGAGTCATGTCTCTGCCGGTCCAAGGCCATGGTCCTCTGGTCAAAATGGGTGGATTGCTCACCAAGGGTTGGAGATGAGGACTTCAAATATTTTGGGATCTTGTTCACAAGTGACAGGACAATGATGCATAAGACAGATGTGTAGATTGGTGTCAAAAATCATGCAGACAGATCATCAAAGTAAAGAAGGAGCTGAGTCCAAAGGGTTCCATGTACATTCCAACCTTCATCTATGGTCACGACCAAATGAATGAGATTGTGGACAGAGGTCTGTTTCCTCTGTAGGGTGGCGTCACTGCTCCTTTGCATCGAAAGGAGTCAGCTGATGTGCTTCTGGCGTTTGGTTAGGAAGCCTACTGAGTGCCTTTCGGAGGTTTTCTACACACATCAAACTGAGAGAAGACCCTGAAGTAGATGCAGAACTCTCTGGAGCGATTAAATATCTCATCTGGCCTGGGAACACCTTGGAATTCCCCAAGAGAAACTGGAAAATATGGCGAAAGAGTCTGAATGTCTGGAATCCCCTTTGAGGCTGCTGCTACTGCGATCCTGCTCTGGATGAGCAGAAGAATATAGATGCACAAAATTGCTGTACATTTATTTATTTATGGGAACTGAGAGCTGTGGCTGACATCAAGTTGTTTGGGAGTTTGTTTCAGACATGTGGTGTATAAAAACTGGATGCTGCTGTTTTAGTTTTGACTCTGAGAGCATTCATACATCCTGTCCCAGAGCATCTTCACGGTCTGGACTGATGATGACATAACTGCAGATAAGAAATGTATTTTAATTCTAAACTTTTCAGTGCATCAGCTACAACACCACAGTTCAAAATCTAATTTGGAAGGACATTTATCCTGCTCTTTTGCAGCTCCTACAATTTGGATAATTAGGGATATTTCCAGAATATTTAAATTCATTGTTCAGTCCTGGTGCCTGTGGTGACAGTTTCATGTCTGGTTTGTGTGTTTTGCTCCGTAACGGCTATGATGAGATCAGACAGCAGCTCTCCAACCACAGAAACAGGTAAAGTGAGTAGATTTAAGCAGTGTGTATGTATGTGTGTGTGTGTGTGAGTCATCCTATATGTTGTGTAGGTACAGAGGCGAGGCTGCTGTCTAAACACCTCTTCACACAAACCCATGTGACAAATCCAGTAAGAGCTGCAACAACATCAACACAAGCGTTAACTGGATTAGCACCCGTGAATGTGTAAGACTCCTGGGGCAAAACCTGGTTTCTCCTGCAGCAACATGTATGTAAGGGCTCTCGTATGGCTGAACACACACAGCAGGGACTGATCCTGTGAGGCTCAAGCATTCAATTTACGGCAGAGGCATCAGTGTGCTGGGACAAAACGGACCGGTGCTGCTGTAAAACAGCTTTATGTTTGGTATGTGGAGGAGCAGCAGGAAGCATGAGCTGATGTAAGAAGTCAGAAAAGAAAGCTTGCTTGATTCTGTACTGGACAAACTGAACTCAACATCAAGACCTCGCTGTAAAGTGAAACAGCAGAGCAAACTTAAGAGGTTTTTTAATTAACTTCGGTCCAAAGTTTTCTTTAGCTCCAGGCTAATTTAGGTGTTGGAGGGCGGCGACCCTGTCTGGCTGTTCCTCGGAGTGAGCCAGAATATAGGGTCATGCTCAACGAATGTCGCCGGCTGATAAGGGGACAGGTGATATTCCTTTTGTTAAGCAGGGCCCTGGAGGTCCACGGCACTTAATTACACGTGGATTAATAAACTGATAAGCTTAATGAATCCTGACTGTCGAAGCAGGTGAAAAGGGGCTAATGGAAGTAATTACCTTGTCTGATCTGTCCGTTGGAGGGCACGCCAGGGCTAATTCACACCATAAAACAAGGGATAAAACCCAGTGTGAGCAATGGAAATGAAATTTGTCATTTGTAAAACATTATCCTGGCGGACACATTAGCATGGCTCAGTGAGGAGTTTATGAGGTGCTGAATGGGGACGAGCAATTTGACTTTGAAAACAGCGAAGCATTGTTGTGCTTGAATGCTGACCTCAGGTGTTTGAAGGAATTAATTGTTTAAATTGGTGTAACAATTGAACAAAGTTGATCAAAATAGAGTTAAGAAGTAATATTAATGT
>NW_007577857.1:764129-766600 GCF_000690725.1 Stegastes partitus | reverse complement strand
GACTTGTTAGCACAGCACCAAATGAGCTTCAGAGCATCATTAGCCATGCAAACTGCTTCACACTCACTGATGAAATTGAACCTGATGGAGCGTCCCTCTAATGTTATGGATGACGGGCCAAATGTTGCTGCTGATGGTGAACGTGCACGGAGGCTGATAAATGGACCTCTGGTTAGTCTTTGGGTAAAGCCGGAATAAAAGCACTTCAGACTGAACTGGGTCAGTGGCTCATGTCGATACAGCAGAGCGGATACAAGAAAATTAAACTCAGGTGATTACGCTTTACAGCAGCACGGAGCTGTTGAGATGGAGGTTTTAACTCGTAGCCACCAAGCGGTTTACGGCATGTAGGACGTGATGGGGGTCATTGTTATGTTGCTGTCAGGAATCATTAAGAAAACCACATTTCACTCAAGTTAGCTTCAACACATTTAAAAGGGAGCTGTGATTGGTCTGTGTTTTCAAAGAGATGGATGAATTCAGAGGACAAACTGTACTGTTGGCATGCTGAAGAGCGCGCCTCTATCCGACCTCTGCTGCTTATTCACACTGCAGCTCCACTTATTAGAGTCTGAAAAGAAAAATGTATGAAGAGTGACCTTTAGTGCAGGTGAATGGTGCTACTTACTCAACCTGGCAAAATTAGGTTTTCACCAAAGCAGCCAGGCAGCAAGGTGAAGGCTTTGATTACAAGCTCCTCCAGAGAGAAACACACAAGGTTCTCTGTGGGAGAGTCAGATGTAAGCAAACAGATGTGCACAGTTTCATCTTCACATGAAGCGATTTAGATAATCAGGCTAAAATCAAATCAGGTTGTCTGACAGTGTTTTGGTCTGCTGCCGTTTTCACAGATCCTGCTGCAGCATGTAATTGTCATGGTTATGAATGCCATGACAGTCTGTTCTGGAAGACAGGGCTGCTTGATATGTTTCATCAACACTGCTATGTGCACATGTGCAACAGGTCCATGGCAAGACGTGCAATGGAATTAATAAATAAAGAATTCAAATGCAGGATCTAACTGCTTTTTGATGAGTCTGATTGAAAGCTGCACATCCAGTTAAAAGGTTCCTGGACACACTGATGTTTTTTTTGTTAAGTTATTTTTTTGGCCTTTGTGCCTTTATTGGATAGTGTTAGCGAGAGAGAGACAGGAAAGTAGGGGAGAAGAATGGGGGGAGGACACGTGGGAAAGGGTCATGAGTGGGATTCAAACTCATGACCTCCACATTGGGACTGTAGTCCTGCACATAGGACGCCAGCTCAACCAGGTGAGCTATAGCAGCGCCCCCACACTGACGTTTTTAAAAACTTTTTTCTAAGACAAGGAACTTGTTGACATGCAAATTCCAAACGTGTGCAACAGGAGAGAAACACTACAAGTGCAGATTTGGTTGTTAAAAAAAAAATGCAGCTTCTGTTGTTACAGAAAGGATGATCAGAAACAGGCTGTCTGTCTGCAGCGTCGCACAACAGCCTTCACTACAGGAGGCAACACAACTAATGTGTATGTCTGCATGACGACATGGGAATCCATCTGAAGCAAAAACTGTTCTGGATGACCTGCCAGTGTAAACCCATATGAGGACAGAGTCAAAAGGTCATGATACCAGTTAACAGTTACCAAAGATGGTTTTAAAAACACAATGTGGTTTCTTGACCAGCTGTATGTAACACCATCACGCATGTGTTTTTCTCAAGCTGTGATCCAAGAGCTGTATGAAAAACGTAGGGCACAAGCTGACAGATGCCGTCACAAGAGGAATAATTTGCAGCTACAACAGACTCGTTGTTCAGCCAGACAGTGAAGCTCTGAATAAGTCTGACCGTCCACTTTATTAATGAGGACTAACGAGTGAAAAGTTGCTGTTTGCAAACAGCTTTTTCCCACATGATCATACAAGTGAGAACTTCCTAACAGGGATGTGAGACGTGTTGGCTGTTTGGGGCCTTGATGAGAGATGTCAAGTCTGTATAACAACAGACTGTGTAGTGAAGACTGCTGACCTGAACAAATGGACCAGGCTGCATCCTGTAGTTGGTCAGTTCCACTCATGCTGGATTTACTGCATATTGCTATATGTATATTACAGAAAAGCTAAACAGCACAATGTTGATGTTTTCTAGTGTCATGCAGCAACAATATTAACACGTCAACTGTCAGAGAAAATGTACAAAGTCTTCTATACAGTGTCATTGTTGCTTCATGTGTAGCATCTCATTTAGCTGCAGCAATGTGTGTTCTCTTATATCAAGTTAAATCAAGTTTATTGACATGTTGCTATACATATAACAGCAGTACAAACAAGATGAGAGAGCGTTTCTTCAGGATCCAAAAACTAAAAGCAATTAAATTAACAAGTGTTTCCATATCTGGATCAGCAGTTCAGCATTCTGACAGCTGGTGGAATGAAGCTGTTGATCATTCTGGAGGTTCTTCCTTTAACGCTCCGGGAACATTTTCCTGATGG
>NW_007577857.1:762267-763397 GCF_000690725.1 Stegastes partitus | reverse complement strand
AAACTGACCTCTGTCTGTTGGCGTTGTTTCTTTCTCACATAGCCAGACTCTATGATGAGAATCTTGCTGCAAATGCAAATGAAAACTTGTGTGATATGTGTCTACATGTTTGGTCTCCAGGGTGGCTCATGAAACATCGTCTTTGCTGTAACAGCAGCACAACTGTAGTTCCATCAGCTCAACTTACAGTTTAATGTTGCGTCTTCAGCCAATCCCTTCTCATCAGCTTCAGGAATCCCATTCTGAAATTTTCACTCATAACTTCAGCATTTTGGATCAAGTACTGTCGTGACTCGATAAGCCGACTCTTAACAATCCGAAAACCTTGCAGGTTTTTAAGAAAAACGACCGGAACCCATTAAAAACAGCCTTAACATACTAACAGCCTTGGATTCTGACTCCAACATGACATTTTATGTCACCAATCAGGACAACGTTGTATTATGTGACTGAACAATCCCACAGATTGGCTACGTTCACACTGCAGGACTTAATGCTACATTTGGACTTTTTGTGAACGCTGTCCTAACCCGGCATCAGCAGCCTGTGCGTTCTGGACACTTCCCCCCTGACCGTGCCGAATATTCAGATATTCATCATTAATTGGACCTGTGTTGTTCAGACTGTCATGAAAAGACCAGATACAAGTCATATTGGAGAAAAAAAAATCAGACTTGGGTCACTTCAGCCTGCTGTCTGAACGTATTTACCTTTGATGTCAACCGACAGGTCTGTGCACAATCATACCGGTCAGTTAGGTGTGAAATCCAGTGATGCATAGTGTTCTAACAATACAGCAGTTATTATAACAACTATAAATAATGAATGTTAATAAAAAAGCATCAAGCCCTCCTTGTATCTCGACCTCCGTCTTGACAATCCGACATAAAAGAAGGTTTTACATTTAGTGTCGGATTATCGAGTCACCACTGTAGCTCCTGACAAATAAGGGAATTGAGTCTAGAAGGTTTCCATTGCCTCCTTTCCCTCCATCTCATGCTGGAATAATTTCATATGGATCAGTCCAAGTCACTTTGTTTTCCGTTTACACAGCCAGCGCTGTGCATGAATATTAATTGTTTTCAGCTCAAAATAGAGCTGAACAGTTTATTGATTTCAAAACCAAATCG
>NW_007577857.1:759001-761149 GCF_000690725.1 Stegastes partitus | reverse complement strand
GGGAGGAAGCTGGAGAACCCGGAGAGAACCCACGCTGCACGGGGAGAACATGCAAACTCCATGCAGAAAGATCCTGGTGCCCCCACCGGGACGCAAACCGGCGACCTTCTTGCTGCGAGGCAACAGTGCTACCAACTGCACCACCTTGCAGCCCCACAGTATGTGTGAATCTTAAAAAATAATAATAATAATAATAAAGAAAAAATTGTCATTAAAACTGTGCATACTACAGTATACCCTGCTACATGACACTGTGATGTTTATTGATACCACAGTACATACTGTTGTACATGTCATACAGACCTATGTGATGGCCCATATTCATTGTACAAAGGCATGTAGATACAATAGATAGCATGGTAGGAAACAACGCATGTAACACTGCATGTAAAATGTGTAAAAAGAGAACTTACAGCTGCACTCCAGCTAAGAATTAGAATATTTTTTTGTGTTTTTTTGGTGAACTGCACCTTTAAAGTCACACTTCAAAAGCACAGCCACTACCTTCATCTTCTCCACTTTTGCCTTTCAACCACATGATCTCTGTTTCCACTTGTTAGCAGCCGAGACACTAATTAGATGTAGCTTCCCAGTTGTTGTTGAAGTTTACGTTGCATAGCAACAACAGCGATGTAAGGCTCCGTGCAGCCTTTGAGCTCATGTTGTCTGTATTTTTAATGGTGCTCCCAGTTTTGCTTCGCACTCGAGCAGAAAATACCAGCTCTGATCAGACCACAGGCCAGCTGTTAAATAAGCATGATGTCTATAAATTCCCTTTTTATTAGCAGGAAACAGGGCGATTAAGTCGCTTTAATCTAATAAAGACCGCTGTGTATATACACAGCAGCTATTCCTCTGCTCTCACTGCCTTTTTTCTTATCCGATGTGATCGTCAGATAAGAAGCGTGTCCCTCGCTGCGCTCTGCTCCCCAACAGCAACAATAGATGGCTAAAAGACTGCTAAATTGCCCGGTGATTGCTTTTTCGCTCCTCTGTCCTTTGCCATAAATGGGGTGTAAGTGTTCAGTGACACATAGCTCTACCTGACAGCTGTGGTCACTCCTTCAGCCTCCGACCGGCTTTTTCTCTCTCCGCTTCCTTCTTTCTTGTTTGCTCAGAAGGAAGCTGACAGGGAGAGTAAACAACAGTTGTGCTAATCCCTTCAAAAAGGTCTCTCTTCCTTTGCCTCAATGTCTCTGAAAGTGTCTTTGTTTTTCACATTTCTTCTCCTCTGTCAACATATTTTGGGTTCCAGTGGAGCGTGGCTGGAGGTGACTGGAGGATTTATAACTCGTGTCTTTAAAAGTTTTTTTTTTTAAATGGGTGTTGAGAGTTTACAGATAACAGACCTGCAATGTTCAACCAGAGAAGACATAAAAGATTGTTTTCACCCCTGAACCCCAAATCCCGCTGGCAAGTTTGAATGACTTGTTATGTTGTAAGAAATTTGCCAAAATGAGACGAGCTATCTGAGCTAGAAACTGTAAAACTATGAAGAATTGTTGGATTTTCAACTTTCCAATCCTCCAGGACTTATTGTGTGTCAAATGCAGGTCGGGCTGGAAAGTGAACCAAATCGAAGCCTGGAATTGTGACGTTTCAGGACAAAAAATATTCTGTGTGCTTTATCCAGAATTGGTAAAAAAAAGAAAAAAAAGAAAAAACTCCTCTACACCAGCTATGACCAACAGTCATGTGACAAACATTTGGAGATTTTTCGGCTGAATTACAGGCTGTGTTATGACAGAGCAGAGAGGAGACAAATGTGGAAAATCAATTCAAATGTAACCAGTGAGATGTCTACATGAAATCAAATCAAATCAAATCAGGTTTATTGTCACGTTGTCAGTAGTACAGACGAGATGAGAGAACGTTTCTTCAGGATCATTTAATCAGTAAGTTTTGCAGAATACATGTCTACGCTAAGACACTAAATGTTCACTGTCGCTGTCTCCTGAAGGGGGCGCTGCGTCCATGCGCGCCACCATTCGTTGAACATGGTGAACGTCTTCAGGTCCTGGTAGGTCTTCAGGGACACAAAGACACATGATGGTGTGACGATGGTGAAGCTGCAGATGCTGCCCAGAGCTGCTGTCTGTCTGTCTGTCTGTCTGTCTGTCTGCATCCCCTCCAGCTGTATGTCCGTCT
>NW_007577857.1:741229-758329 GCF_000690725.1 Stegastes partitus | reverse complement strand
CTGCTTGGAGTTGAACGAGTTAAAGAACTGAAACTGAAATAGATACCTCCTTCCCCACCGTCTTTTGTGTTTATACCTCCTCAGTGTCATTTCAGCGATGATTTGCCTCCAAAATCTACATATTTTCACATCTTACAGCAAAACATTAAGCAAAAAATACTTTCACTCTGGAGTTTTCACCATCTTTGTGTACTCTGATTACATATTTATTACTCTTCTCGTGCATTGTATTCCCCTCTTTGTTCCATTCCCTGTTTTCCTGCACACTCACACACTCACACACACACACACACTCACACACACACACGCACAAAGCCTGACTCAGTGCCAACTGGAAAAGGCCCAGATCATCTGAAGGCTTTCTGTGAGGCAAAGTTGCCACTCTCAAAGCGATTATGTTTCATTACAGTGGAAATGGGAGAACAGGGTTTCCTGGCGCCTCAAGATCAATAACCCCACCTCCCCCTCCAGCACACACACACACACACACACACACACACACACACACACACACACACACACACACACACCTGCTTTACTCTCACATCTTAATACTTGTTCGTCTCTTTATTAAACGCTGACTCTCCTTTGAGGGACGATGCTGAAGATTGTTTGCTCTCTGCTGGTATTTATCTTTGCTTGGCATTTCAATTCATTTGTATTACTCATCAGCTGATTTAATTTGCGACTCCTGTGTGTCCTTTGTGTTGTCATCATGAGCTGCAGGCATGAATGTGTTGGGTACGTGGATGCGAGCGGTGTTGCCTTGTTGGTCCGAGCCTTCACGGTGACTCAGGGTTTGTTTGGTGACTCACTGCTTGTACGTCGCTCTGTTTGTACCGACTGTAGGATGTAATCTGTAACTGACACCGACGTCAGCTCCCAGTGAGGAGCATGTGCGCGATGACACTGATTTGACGGTGTATTTTCTACTCATGTGATCCCAATAAACCATTTCCTTTCAAATCTCAGCGTGTAATCCTGCAGTGAGGATCCATAAAGAGTTGAAGTGAGACAACTGGGGAAGAAAAACAGGACACGTACAGTAAGTTAAGCACATGACTGGGGCTCCGAGTTAGTTTATGGCTGTTTGGCTGCATTTAAATCACAACCATCTGAATTATTCACTCTTCCAGGGAGGGAAGGGAAGCGGGGGGAGGCTGTGGGAGGCTTTTCTGCTGTAATTAGTGCTGTTCTTCAACCCAGCATAAGGCTCCAACCGCTATCGAGTACATTAGAATTTATCTCTGAGACCCGCTTCTGGCAATAATCCAGCAGATAATTAAGAGCAGTATAAACGGATCCTGTGAATTACAGCTCCCACACCTTTAATTCTATATTAAACATCTATTTTCTAACCCGCTGTGCTCTTTATCTCCCAGACACGAGATGACTAATGGATGCAGCTGATCTAAAAGCTTCAATATCTGTAGTTTAGTCCAACTGGTAAAAATTGTATTTCAGGACTAAAGTGGAGAGCGTAAAGAAGAATAACTGTAGCGCCTGTCATGTCTGCAGCAGGTTGCTGAAGGGATGCTTTGAAACTTTAATCTGGGTTAAGTGCACGCCATCTTTTTCAGTTATATGAGACAGAAATTGCACTAAAGTTCTGTGTGACGGACTCAGATGTGTGTCAATCAGCCGACGGCACGTATACAAACATACCGAATCTAAAAGTCTATTGACCTGTCTGAACCCAAAGCAACTTCTGGCTATTTTTTTGCTCCAGTCACAAACCACAACCACTGTACAGCCACACAGTTAGAGTGAGTTCTTTTTATTTATTTATTTATTTTACAAAAACTATAATCAATTACCAAAACTGGCGAGTACGTAGCTCTACATATAAAATATGTTTTACTACTTTTTAGCATGCTTTCATTCTTTAGGTTACAGTTGACTCACTCATGGCCTCTCAGGTGCATCAAGGAACTCAGAATTTTTTTGTTTTTTAAAGACTCTGATAAAACAAATGATCTATTTCCAACAAATGTTTAAATGATGCATCTAAAAATAGTGATTTTGGAGAAATATCATGATTTTAAGCTTACATGTGATTATTTTGGGCTGCATGTTGGATAAGTGGGTAGCACAAAAAGGTTCATGTCCCGGTGAGGACACCCAGGATCTTTCTGCGTGGAGTCTCCATGTTCTCCCCGTGCAGTGTGGGTTCTCTCCGGGTTCTCCGGCTTCCTCCCACACAGTCCAGAAACATGTTGAGGTTAATTGGTGATTCTAAATTGTCTGTAGGTGTGAATGTGAGTGTGCTTGGTTGTCTGTCTCTAAGTGTAGCCCTGTGATAGACTGGTTACCTGTCCAGGTGAACCTGCCTTCACCCTGAGTCAGCTGGGATAGACTCCAGGCCCCCATGACCCTAGTGAGGATTAAGTATAGAGATAATGGATGGATGTGATTATTCTTCCTGATGTCAGTTTGAGGGTTCATGACAATAAAACTATATCATATGCATCCACTCGCATTCACACCTACGGACAATTTAGAATCACCAATTAACCTCAACATGTTTTGGGACTGTGTGGGAGGAAGCCGGAGAACCCGGAGAGAATATGGAGACTCCACGCAGAAAGATCCCGGGCGTCCTCACCGGGACGCGAACTGGCGACCTTCTCACTGCGAGGCAACGATGCTAACCACTGCTCCACCTTGCATATGCAATAATATTCAAATTAAAAACAGTCACTAGGTTTTCAATTACAAACAAAATATGTTGGATTTTTACTTCAAAATGTGTTTTTGACTGGTTTAGTAGTATTTTGTTCAGATGCAGGATTAAAATCAGTGCAGATGTAATGATGAACTGTTCATCAGTTGGTTGAATAGAGTTACTCAGCGCTTTCTAAAGAGGACGTACGTTTCCGTATGTCTCCTCAAGTGACTGTGTTGATGAACAATGCAGGTTGTGAAGATGCTCGTTGATCAGAAGCAGCTGTTGGTTTAAAGTCAGACAGCTGCAAACATTCAGGACTCAGCAGGACTCTGATGACACCAGTTTCCAACAACATCCAAACTAAACTGATGACCTTTGACAGTCCTTTGACGATAATAACATTTTAAAAGGGGCAGTAAATATTAAAAGGTTTGCTGGACTGATAGAGGTGCTGCAACAGTGTTTGAAGACATCTGTTCCAGCTGTTGGAAACAACTGGACAGATGTGAACAACACTGAACACGTCACTGTGGTTAACAGTTAATGGTTTCTGTAAAACCATTATGAGTTTTGCCTGTTGTTGGGAGAACAGGGTAACAAAGATTTTATATCTATTCAGTAGTATTTCAGGTTATTTACTGTTACAGATCTAAGCTACTCAGATCAAACAGGGTCAGACAGTGTTTTATTTGTTTCATCTCGTATGGTCTAATTTATGTCTGCTGATGAAGCCTGGATGGTGGTGCCGTTGGAGCGTGTTGGTAAACCGACTCCTGACAGTTCAAATGGAGGTTTGGGTGTGTTCTGCTGATGTAGCCTTGAGCTTTTATTGGGAGCTTGCTGCAGCTCACTTCTTTCTTTCTTTCTTCCTTTTCAAACTTTAGCTCAAGAATGCATTAAGAAATTATCGTGTACGAGTTTTTTTTATAAAATTGTTGCGGGACGCTGCTAATGCAAACTGTAAATTCTAACTTTTCATCCATGGAGGTTTTATACTTCCCAGATCATGAAAAAGGGATTTTTATTTATCATAAGTCCAACATTTCCTCTGCTTGGACTCCGGTGCTCCTTTGCTCTGCCTGTTGTGCAAATGTTTTGTCAGCCGACACAAATCCAGACATGCAGAGAAAAAAAAAATCTCGCTTTTAAAATGTCTGATTAAAGCAATCAGACGACACACAGGATTAAATAAATGACGTGGGGGTCTGTGGATTCAACGAGCAGCAGCCAATGACGACTGATTTCATCAAATTTCATCACGCGCTCAATTACAGTCCCCGACGTCAGTGTGTGTAACGTTCATGTGTGGTCCGTTACAGGAGCCCCTCTTAACTGCTGCTACTTCATAGACTCACAAACCCACCATGTCAGAAAGGACACAGCTGAAATTGCAAGAGTAGCAGAAAGATGAATATGAAACAAGTGGGCTTGATAATACAAAAATAATTCAATTTATCCAGCATTAAACACAGGAGAAAATTACCTCAATTCTATTTAATGTCCTTTTTTCCCCCCTCATGTATGCAGTCATTTATAGTTTGGTGTGCACCACTGTGCTTCCTCCTGTGCATACAGATGAAGAGTCCAGCAGCCGTTTTTCTCAGTTCCAATGACTCTCGCCCCATCCCAGTTATTTGCTTTCCCATTTATTTGTAGTGTGGCAGATTTTAAATGTTTTCTGTTAATTACACGTCAGCCGAGAGGGAGCGACTGCGAGCAGATAAGCTGAGAACAGACGCTATCAGGCTCTTTCAGTGTTCTCTCAGTAATTTGGCGCCTGAATGCATCACAGCACAAATAAACAACGAGACCCAGAGACTCTTGCGGTGTTTAATGTTTTAGTCCAAATCCATTACGGGGATGTCGGGCTGCATTAGGACCTTACTTAAGCTGCACTACAACGCTATTCTAAAACACAGTGGCTATTAAATTTTCACAAATGTATAGTGCAGGGGAATATTTTTTCTTCCCTTTGGTTGTTTGTTTTCAGAAAACAAATAATCCATAAGTTTGCTAGATGTATGCTTTGCAGTCAGATAATGCAAATGAGCAAATCAGAGGTCAATGTACCAGCACAGGCTGCTGAATGCTACTGACAGACTTGTTTTCACTATTAATGTACACTATAAGGAAACATACCCTCTATTTAGACAATAAAATGAAGGCAACAGATTCCAAACAATACTATTAATTACATATATGTCTGTTAACTGTGGAGTAAATATAAATTACACGAGGCCTGTTAAAGTAATTTATTTAAAATAAGTAGATTTAATTAGAGAACACAAAGAGTTAACAGCTAACAAAACTGACTTAATGTAAAAAAAACACAATAAAAAAAAACATTTGTCAATGGTACAAATATACAAAATGTATATGTGCAAAAATTACAATAATTCTGCACATCAATGATACATAATTGAGTTCTAACCATCTATCTTTATTAGCTATTTGCCTTAAAAAAAAGTACTTAAATAATAGCAGCAAAAGCAAGAATACACTTATATTGAATATACCTAATAGAGTTTTTAAAATCTACATGACCATTTATTTTAGTTTAATAAGAACACAGCAGATAAAGATCACACAACCTTGTTAGTTGATCTGTTGTGTTCTGGCTTAAGCTTCGCCTTAGCTTTCATAAAAGGTAGCCATCCTCGGGGCGTCCTCGTGGCTGACTCGCATTTGCACAAAACCACACATCCACGGTGTTTCTGTGTTTTGCAACTTTTATTTTTTCACATTATGCAGATCGGTGCTTCGGTCGCCTCCACAGCCGCCAGATTCCCACACCTGTCCCTGGTACTTGTCAAAGAGGACATAAAGTATGATGTAATCAGCTGCATTCTATGTTGTGCTCATTGTATTCCTCAGCTAATATACCTTTAGTGGTACAAACTGAAGAAAACAAGGGTGGTCTAATCATTTTCTTCCATGACTGTTATCAAGTGGATGAATGTTTAGAAAATAATTCAGAAAGAGTCAAACTTGCACCAAGTGGTTCCAACCACTTACATATCAGTTGCTAATTATCCATAATTTCATGCAACAGGCCCTTTTTCACAGGAAACATTTGAACTTGTCAAAGTAAGAAAAGCATAGGTGGATCTAAAAGCATTAACGATGGCTCAGTTTCATTAAGTAAGTGAGGCGGCACAGCCAGCATCAGACCCTCCCCTGAGGAGAAAGCATCGTTAATGTTATTTAATGCACCTGTAGTTTTCCTGCTTTGACACATAAAAATGTCAGCAGTGAAAAATGTCTATAACTGGGAGTGTAACGGTTCACAAAATTCTAAGTTCACAGGCCAATTATGTGTGAGTTAACATATTGTAAAAGATTAATGAAACATGGCACAGCGTCCAGGGCTGCACAACATATACAACAATCAGTCACAACATTAAACCCTGTTGTGTCACCAAAACAGTTTGGACCTACTGGGCATGTCGGCAGTCTTTGGACCCTGTGGGTATGCATTGGCCTTACTCTGGGACATCCTTTAGATGCTCAGTCAGTTTATGATCTATGGAGTTTAGAGGCTGAGTCAACACTTCACGCTCTTTGTTGTGTTTCTCTAGCTGCTCCAGGGCACACTGTCCTGTTGGGGAGGCCACTGCTGTACGGCAGTGCTGTTGCTAACATGCAAAAAACAACAGCAGAAAGCAAAAAGCATTGAGTGCATTTAAAAACAATCATATATTAAACACATTTTTGTAGAGGTGAGTTCTGGTGAGTGATTTGAAGGTGGACAGGTTCAGCCAGTTACGATGTTTGGTGGTGAGGAGTTCCAGAGGGTGGAGGTGGCACCAGACAAAGCTCTGTCCCCTCAGGTTTGGTGCTTGGTGTCACGTGGTATGGAGAGGAGGTGGGCATCAGAAGATCAGAGGTTACGAAAGGGGGTGTAGCGGTGGAGCAGGCTGGTGAGGTAGTAGGGGGCCTGGTTATGGAGGAGGATTTTAAAGTGGAAGCTCTCTATGATGGGGAGTCAGTGTAGGTTTTGGAGGACGGGGATGATGTGGTCACGGGAGCAGGTGTGGGTGAGCAGGCGGGTGGCATAGTTCTGGATATACTGTAGTTTGTTGAGCTGTTTGGTGGGAAGGCCGTAGAGGATGCTATTGCAGTAATCGAGTCTGGAAGTGATGAAAGCATGAATCAGGGTTTCAGCGGTAGAGAAGGTGGGAGATGGGTGCAGATGGGTGATGTTTTTCAGGTGGAAGAATGCGGGTTTGGTGATGTGATTGATGTGATGATCCAGACTGAGATGGGATGATTTCAAGGTTGTGGACATGTGACGACAGGGTGAGGGAAGTGCTGTCAATGGCAAGGCTGAAATTGTTGGTAGTTGAGGTGAGGGTTTTGGGGCTGATGATTAAGAGGCTGGATTTCTCACAGTTGAGTTGGAGGTAATGTTCATCCAGGGTTTGATTTCAGTCAGGCAGTTGGAGGTGGAGGTGGAGATGGAATTTGTGGAGATGTAAAGTTGGATGTCGTCAGCGTAGCAGTGGACGCACAGACCGTGACGACGGATGATGTTGCCGATTGGAAGAATGTAAAAGATAAAGAGGAGGGGACCCAGCACCAAACCCTGGGGGACACCCCAGGACAGAGGAGCTGTGGAGGAGGTACAGCTGTTGGTATTGATGAATTGGTGTCTGTCAGTGAGGTGTGATGTGATCCATGAGAGCACATTGCTGGTAATGTGGAGAGTTGATTGCAGGCGGGAGAAGAGGATGGTGTGATTGATGGTGTCGAAGAGCTGCTGTGAGGTCGAGGAGGATGAGAATGCTGAGATGTCCAGAGTCTGCAGAGGCTTTGAAGGCTGTTTCGGTGCTGTGTTTGGGTCTGAAGCCGGATTGAAATGGTTCAAACAATTTATTAGAGGAAAGGTGGGATTTGAGTTGGTGGGCAACGTCACGTTCCAGTATTTTAGACAGAAAGGGGAGGTTGGAGATGGACGGAAATCGTTTGGGTTGTCAGGGTCGAGTCTGGGGTTTTTGATTATGGGAGTAACAGCAGCCAGTTTGAGGGGTTGAGGAACAGAACCAGAACTGAGGGAGGAGTTGATGAAGGCAGTGATCAGAGGTGAGATGGCAGGGAAGCAGTCCATGATAAGCTTTGATGGTATGGGGGTCCAGAGAGCAGGTGGAGGTTTCCATACATAGATGATGATGATAATTAAGTTTACATCCATAGTATCCATGATGCAGTTTTGTCTGATAAAAAGATTATGTCCCCATCATGCATGCAGTTAATACATTCAGTCTCACAGTTCCTAGAGAACAATCCCCCAGTTCTACATCATGTCTTCATCTAGTAGAGGTGGCGAGATGACAAAGGGGATTTCCAAGTGCTCAACCAAAACTCCAAACAAACCCACAAGAAAAAGAAGAAACTAAAAAAAGTTAAAGATGAAACAAACAAACAAAAACAGTACAGAAGTGGAAGTGCAAATGTTTAGATGCATAACAGGAACTCCTGTTTGGTTCCTTCATGAGTGAAGGATAATAGTAGAGATAATATTACTCTACTGATAATAGTAGAGTTTTAGATGAATTGTGTTTGAACAGATAATGTGGCTTTTGTGTCATTAAACACTTGAAGACTTAAATCAGACCAATGTTAATATACAACAGCCAACATCTGTAAATATATTGTATACACCTTATGATACGGTTTGGACATCGTCTGCCCTGTGTGCAGCATTACTGTCCTTTGCTTAGTGATGCACTACTTGCAGTTGTTTTTAGAGATGTAACTGCTGCTTTACACTCGTGCAGCACTTGTGTGACCTGTGCTACTAGACTTCCTGTAGCCCCACTGCTATGCACGAAAACAGTGAAGTGTGTGCACAGCTTTGAAGGCGAACTCTGCTAGCACGCTACAGCTGACAAACCAACAACTGGTGCACTGCCAACACGTTCCAGGTGGAACTGGTTCTGGGAGTGTGAGCACGTAGTCATAAATAGACTTCTGACAGTAACTGTTTGGCTCACAGAGTGATCTTTTATGGAGAATACAGCCTGTGACTATATACAGTGTTGGTTTTAGCTGTAGTATATTTATACCAGACAATTACAGCCTAATTAAAGAAGCTCAGCTGGAAAAGAAGCAACCATTTGCACCATAGCACACTTATTGGAAAATTTACCTGTTAAATTAGTTTGTATGGAGAAGTGAGCCATAAGTAGTATAAGTAGTAGTAGTAGTATAAGTACAGTTTGTTCAGTTGTCAGCTAGAGCCGAGTGTTATCTGTAGAACCATGTATGTCTGGCACAAAACAAATCTTCTCACAGCACATATCTTAGATCATCAGAGCAGGAAACACATCTACATTAACAATGACAACATCCTCGTTAGGTGACAGCTGATTTAGTCATTTTTGGTATCGCTCATGACGCGTCACTGACACGGATGTCCTAAATGAACCTTAACAGTGTGAAACTGGTTCAAATTCTGCCTCCACAGACAGCACAGGGAATTTTCCTTTCCTTTCGTTCCACAGAAACCAGGCCATTGTTAATTTAATTAGCTCCACCGGGACTTTTCCTGCTACGACAAGTCAAAAATGTGTTGATGAAAATGTCTATAGTAACTAATATGTACACAGTAATGAGACAGATCAGTGATGAAATGATCACCTCCACCAATCTAATGAGCGCTCGCAATGTTTTTCATTCACCATTCTTCTAGAAAGCTCATCTGATGCTTTTCTCCGTATAACAAGATGATGTTCAGTAGCAAATATAGGTATCTATATATACTATAATAGCTATATTTATATAGCAATATATCACAGCTGGTGTGAAACCTGAACAGGTGACAGTTCATGGCTGTATTTGTGGTGTTAAAGAAAACAATGAGAGCAGATGTGGGATCATAGAAATCAAAATCCACATTAACTATCAAGGGATTGATCTGTGTAAGCGGCAATCTCAGTTGTCATCATAGAACAATGAGAGCAAAGCAAACAGTCCTTCACTGTGCTTCTCATTAACAGTGATTTAAACCTGAGTGCACAGTTACACAGACATTTACAATAAAATCTTCTCTTAGTGTTGCCGTTCCTGTCTGTCCAGGGTTTTTCCTCCAGGCTTAGATGCTGAGCTGCTTCTGCAGAGTCAAATAAATGGAAAAAGGTATTTAGGGGACATATCACAATAAATCTAAAAACAAGGCCAAACCTTCTACACACTGACAGGAACAAAAAAAGAAAAAGAAAAAACGGAGGAGTGGCTTGGTCTCAAACTGAAAGGCAAGCTTGCAGCAGGATTGACCTGCCAATCAACAGTCAGTGTCTGGATGGACTTCTTTGTGATTGGTCAGTGGCAGATTCTCATCACCAGCTAGTCAAGCACTAATTGGATCCTTCTCTGCCATCTATTGCCAACTCTGGATGGACGTTACATCCATTGACTTGGATTAGAAAAGAAGGATGAGCCTGAACAAAGAATGTATGAAGTATAAACAGAAGTATTCCAGGTAGGAATTCTTCTTCAACAATAAAGACATCAGATAGAAAGATGATATATCTAATGTAGTCCATTTGCCAATTTAAATGGAAATTGCTAGCCTAGCTACATAGATGTCCTGAATGACATTAGACAGCAACGCTGACATTACAGAAATAATAATAATAATAATCTGTTTTATTTGTAAGCGCCTTTCAGAGTACTCAAGGACGCAGAAAGACATCTCAACTGAACTAATGTTAGCATGCTGAGGTTGTGTCTTGACAGCTAAACATAGTTAGGCTGTGTTCACGTGTCACATCAACCCTAAATATGTTGACCGAGGCAACATCAACCATCAGGTAGAAGGTCCTAAAATTAACACGAGGTAAGACGCTGATTCTTTGCGATTCCTGTTGTGGAGCACATATTGAGCAGTGATGAGCTGCATTACGTATTATATGGAAACAACTGATGTGTTTTTTTTGAGAGCAGATATCAACTATTAATAATCTAAGAGGCTGATATTCAGCTCCAATTCCCATGTGTGTAAATTATAAAAAAAAAAAGTCATGTTTTATATATGTTTAATTAAAGAAGAACTGGTTCACATTTATCCTTCTGCATTTATTGATCATTTACACATCATGTGTTACCAATTAGAGAGTGCTGTGGGCAGGACATTGCTGCAGAGGCGTCTGGATCAGANTAGCAGCCATACAAACTATATCTCTAAACAATAAAACTCAGCTGCTCTGAAGTCTTATGCTCCAGCATCTGGTTTGCCTCTGTTGCTATGGGAAACGAGATCACCATGGCTGTATAACAGAGCCACTACTTGAATTTGCACTTCGGCTCCACTCCCCCCCCCTAAAACTTTGTTTTGCTGTTTGCAGAATAAATGAATGAATGAGAGAGGCTCAGTTTGGAGTGATGACGTCCACGACTTGCTGGATGTCTTCATGTGTTTTTACAGGAAGATGACTAATCCAAATTTTGTCCACAATAAGATGGATTAACTAAATGACTTTGACAATGATTTGCAGTCTTCACCTTGATTATATGACGTGACTGAATGATGAATCGGCTGCTACCTCACAATGTAATATGTACAATGAATTTAAATCCCAGCAGTAAATGAATGATGGACGATCCACCTAACATAAAGCAGAACCGCTGGTTCCATTAGCATTGGTTTGTATGCTTAAACAATTTATTTGGGTTTAGATTAAACATTTCCTCATGAAAACCAACATCTTAGNATGCAGAACAGAAGAGATCTTTGTGCAACTTTAACATAAGATACAATGATCTCTGAATAAACATTAGTTTGATAAATTTTCTTTGCTCTAATTTATTGTTACACAGTCCATAACAAACAAACTACACAGGATCATGTCATCACAAAAAACAACAACATTTAAATGTAAAAAGACTTTTTTTTGTTTTTTTGGTTTGTTTGTTTTTCAAGAGCAAGAGTTGGGTCATATGATGATTGTTTAGTGGATGTATAACATACCTACACTACAGTGGTGTAGTCTGTAAACCACCATCAAGAACTGCGTCTACATGAACCAGGTCTATTCAGCTCTCATGAGATTTTCCAGTTGTCTGTGGATCTACCAAAATGTTAAAATGTAGACCATTTTGTGTGCCGTCATCTAGATTCTAACTTTCCGTTTATCTCTGTTCCTCCTCATTTATTTGCAGCTTCTCATCACATGTTGCATATTTCAGTGAGCTGAGCTCCACCAAAGAGCGATTTTTCACATTTAGAAGCTCAAACTTGTTCTGTCAAAATATTAAGCCTGAAAAAAGGCCTTTTTTTTTTTTAGCTCCAATTCTACGCTCAGAATTAAGACCGTGCAGGCTTCCTGAACGTTATTAAAACATCCAGCACTAAAACGCTTCAGAGGCTCATCAGGTACGCTGGCTGCTGTGCAGGAACTTAACTACGACGATGGGAGGAAAAGCTCGTCAACCTCTGCGAGATCACAAATCCACCGTGCTAAATTTAACTTGCTGATACCAGCGCTGCTGCTCGCGACGCCTGATGCAACGGTGTGCTCAGGCTTACCTTAGCTCCACTGGCTCATTAACACACTGCCGGGTGCACGCTTCCTGTGATCTCTCACTGTGTAATGACACGGAGGCAGCAGAGCTGGATAAGAGGCTTCGGCTGATCAATGGAAATGTCTGACGTAAAATATTTAATACCTCACCCCCCCCAACCTCCTGCTTATCATCAGGAGTCTATGGCTCAGCATGCAAGGTGGTTCACCTCTTGTGTAACTCTGAGCACCTCAGGATGTTGGGATTTGTGTTGCCTTTCTACCCAATATGTTGTAAATCTCCACCATTTGGTCAGCCGGTGACCTCACTTGCGGTTTAGCGGAGGCATTTAGAAGTAATTTTGGCAGCAGCTCAGAAAATACGCTTACAGGGAGAGGAGCTCAGAAGGTTTACGTTGTATTAGAACAGCCGACACACCCGTCTTCATTAAAAAGACATTTCCCTGATCTTAATGGTCTCATTCTGTCTCTGTATATTTATTTCCCATTTGTGGTTACAGTCACAGCACACCCCACACCTCGGTTCTTGGCAGACTCTGCTGCCAGCATCAACTAAATCCAAACATACAAACCCACACAGTTTATAAGATATATTTTTAAATGACATATCAACAAAATCACAAAAACGTCTCACTGCCTGGGGATCCATTTTAAAAGCCCCGCCCCCTTCTGTCTGGAAATACAAAGTCATTTTTCCCCCCCATCAGACAATATGGTCAGTTCTGGTCCATTTAAATCTCAGGGGCCACACTAGAGCCAGCTGTTACTTTAGAGGGGACGATTAAATTGACCCTGAAGTGCTCGTTGTAGCAGTGGGAGGGTGCAAGAAAAATTGCGCGGAAGCAAAGTCAGATGGGTCATCTAAAAACAAACTCTGATTGGTGGTCTGCTTTCAATGAGGTGTGACTCTGCAAATCATACAATCACCACAAGGTCATTTTTGTAGGCGTCACTTTCACATCATCTTTGCATACAAACACACAGATCGACCACAACTACTCATGTCCTGATCCAGGTTTTGTGCCCCCAGTCCGATCCAATCTGAGCCATTTATTATTTAGTGTCTGCCGATATCAAGTTAAAGGGTTTCAATCAGGATTTAGAATGAATCATAGCACAGAGACAGCACTGATAAGAAAACAACAATAAAACAGTCATCCAAAATATTAATTTTTTAAAATATAGCAACACTTTTTCTACAAGTTATCAAGGATCATTAAAATCTTTAAATGGCTCCAGAATCCTCTTTATAAAGAAATATCATGAAACATCTTTAAGCAGAGAACATTTGCATGGTGTCGCCTCGCTCCATCCCGCTTCCTGCAGCTAAATAAAGGTTGAAAACTCAAAACTATGGAGGAGTACACATCAGGATCCCACATACTTACAGCGGTGAAGTGGTGGACAGGAGTTCTGAAGGGCCAGTTTCCTGTGTGGACTCACTTCCGACTGCAGTTGGAGTGCGTTCGCGGTGCGATCCTGGTTTCATCTGTGAAAAATTGTTATTTTTCTGTTGTCTCCCGGCGCTGATGTGGTATTTACGGCCCTCGTCTGCGCCGGCACTTTGCGCACGCTGCCCTCCTAGTTGTCAATAAGGGGCTCCATGTCAGCGTGTGAGTAATTTCGTGGCTTTTTGAGCATGCACCTGGAACAAAGCCTGTAAATGAAGCCCCCACTCTGCCGCCTGACTCACTCGGCCCTCGTCGACTACGCCGGTCTCATTACGTGGCACTTATCTGGATTTAAATGCCACACCGCAGTACGACAGCTTCGCGGCCCAGCATCTTGCTTTCATTTACCCAGTGTGTGTAAATATACAAGGACTGATCGTCATTAGTGTCGCGTCAGGGGTGCTTTTGACAAAACACCTTAGTGGGGCGTCACTGTATTCACGTCTCCAATAAGAAACAGACCTTTAATCAAGTCAGGTTCAACGTAACAACTCCAAATTTAACATTTTTTAAAACAGTCAGTTTCTTTCTACTTTTGTGACTTTATTAGTGTGAATTATTAGGTATAAGGAAAATAATGTACCTTGAAAGTTTTTGATAATATACTTGATCTACTGTCTGCTTGGAGCTAAAGCTAAGGATAGCGACGCTGCAGTATGGGTTGGCCAGTTTCTCATCCAACATGGAGTCTTGAGTAAGACATCTTAAAGAGCCCATAGTACGCACATTTACAGGTTTATAAATGTATTTTCGGGGTCTACAAATATGTGTAGATGGTTTAAGGAAAAAAAAACAACAACATCCAGTCGTACATTACTGCAGCACCTCCTCTGTTGTAGCTCGTGTCTTTTTAAGTTCCACCTTCTGAGAAGCCAAGTGTACCACAACTGGTCAAATGGAAAGTGAGGTTTTGTTGGTTATGAAAGGTCAATTCTAAAGGTTCGGTGAGGGTTATGGACTGGTTAACTTTGTGTTTTTTGGATTCCTGTCTTTTCTGTGTTTTGGCTGGTGTGCTTTTCTTTTTCAGGCTGGACGGGGCTGATCGGAGGAGGACGCTCCAGCACTGGCACAGCTGTGGCTCATCAGCTCAATCTGCAGAGAGCCTAAAAGCCACCGCTTCACAGGACTCTGGTGCCAGATGACTGATACCTCACTAGTGGTATAGTCAGGCTGTCGCAGTGTTTCCAAGGTTTTGTGTTCTCTGCTAACCATTTTCGAGTTATGAGTAATTTGGATTCTCTCTGTGTTTCTTCAGCGTCCTCTCCGCCGGCTCCAGCGCCCAGCCGTCCGCCGTTCACTCCAGCTTCCCCTTCCACGGCATCACGAGTCGGGTTCTCACCTTTACACGGACACCAGCATGCGAATACATCTACACGGGCACTTTCGCGGAAAAACCTCCACACCACCCCAGCACGGAAAACTCTCCACACGAGCACCGGCACAGAAAACCCCCTCCCGCATCGCCACCACAATCTGAGCACCAACCTCGGACTCCTCACCTGCCTCCTGGTGCTCCTCACTCCCTCGGTTTCCTAAAAATAAACCTGTTCCTCCCTTCGTTTCCCGTCTCCCTTTTGTTTTGGGTCAAAGACACACACCTGGTGGCCACGGGCCGTCACAGGTTCTCTTCATACAACAGTATGCATGCAATAGGACAGCCCCATTGGCCCTGAAACTGAACTTACCAACGCTGACGATGAAACGCTGGGACTTTGCACTGACAGTGGATATAGAAGCTGGTTACAGAACGGCCTGTAGCACCGTGTCCATGAGATTATTCCTGAGGTTTGCCGAGCACAGTGGACAGACATAGAACAGAATGCCTGGACAGTTCATAATGTGTCTGGGCACCGCTGATGGAAAGCATGTACAATTAGCGACGGCAACTGCCTCAATTACAACTTTTTTTTTTTTTTTTTTTTTTTTTAAAATTCTAAGTGATGCATTCTAAAGTCGTGGGTCTCTTCATACAGCCTCTCCTCATGACAAGCGTTCGTTTTTCTGGGACATGTGCAGTCAGCGTGCTTCCAGTGCAGACGGTTTTGTTGTCACAGATTTTGGCCAACACACGGACTTCCACGGAGAGGGATCCACATGGACCTTGTTGACTTGAGGAATGATGAGATTTACATTCATGGAAGGCATAAATTGACCTTAACCCCAGATCTATATAGGCAGAATGATGTAGCCCTTACAGAGGCGTCTCCATCGAGGAAATAATGACTGTGTAGAAGCTCCTTTGTACAGGTATTATGCACATGTGTTACATGGTGACATTGATAAGTAATGGAAGAAAAGCCTGGACGTCAAATGGAGCGTTTAAGGCAAGTAAGGAGCAGTGTTGGTGTGGACTCTGGGCTTTGTAAGTCTGCAGACCTTTTGTATGCACTAAAAAGATATAATACACAAAAGAAAAGTGAAAACCAAAAAGTATTATATGGAGTCAGGTGTGACATGATACTTCCTGTGCACATCCATGACCCATGATGCCATATTATAGTTATATACTCTATATGAAAGTCTAAGGTGAAGTCCTACAGCACTAAATTCAAACATTACACGGTAAGTTCGTATATAAGAAATCTAACTTTAAAGCTGTAAAGGAGACAGGAATTCACTCTGCCAACGGTCTAAACATTTCATCACAGGAGTAAATCTTCTGTACATCAGTGAAGTCTGTCTTTAACACGGCAGTAAATTAAAGCAAAAATAAAAGGCCTGCTGTCAGTGAAAATAAGACTTCAGACAGACTTCAGATATCCATCTTGCAGTCGCTCCGTCTCTGTGATGTGCTGCATCTATTAGGCCGGTCTGGAAGAAGTGTGTTTTTTTGTGTTTCACCGAGTGACAACCAAGAAGTTTAAAGCTGCTATGCAATATTCATGTCACGAATCTGGTATTTTGGATTTTCAGCAGCTGGCACCCCACCCCCCTCTCCCTCCTCTCCCCCACGCAGGGAGGTGGAGGTTAGGTGGGTGAGGGTGGGGAGGAGGGGGTAGGAGGAGGAGGACAGGGAGAAGGGTCCTGTCCTGAAAAACACACTCCCAGCCTTGGCTGTTTACATCACTTTGGCACGTCTGTGGCTGTTTCCATGGCGACGGGAGTAAAGATAGTCGGGGTGTCTCAGAGATACAGTGCGCCGAGTGCTGCTGATTGCTGGACGTGAGCTGAAGAATGAGCAGCGAACACAGGAAGTGGGAGAGGATGGACGGCGCCGCTTCACCATTATCTCAGCCCCAACCTGTGGGAGAAATCCACCGCTGGCCGCCAGACAAACTCACCGACTGCGTTTAGGCACCAGCTGCTTTCTTTGCCTTTTACGCTCACTGGGAAATGACATTTAGAGCGGCACGAGGCGAGATGGAGGGTTTAAACACACCTCTGTTATTAGAGTAAATGATAAAGTGCAGCTGCAGCGTCTCCCTCCTCCTGAGCTGCTGCACGGTTTACTGAATGGCAT
>NW_007577857.1:731947-739081 GCF_000690725.1 Stegastes partitus | reverse complement strand
AAGAAAAACAGGCTCTAATTTTAAACCAATCTAAGAAATTTACAAATATAATGCAGGCTAAAAGCAACACAGCTGTTACAGTCAAAGCAGGAAGGAAAGCTGACAAAAAACTGTCAACAGTGTGATGCTAATAGACTTATCAGTATCACTGGCCCATCATTAAGGCACGGCCACATCTGACTATAATTACAACTGTGTGTTCCATTAAATTATTGTTTTGCTTATACATGGCCTATTCTTGTTCAGTGTATGACAGTTGTTGCCTTTCAGCTGCAGGCGTGCCAGTGTTCAATAGTTTAGAGAGAAAATAAGGAACAAATGTGGAAACATATTTAAAGGTGATAAGTAGGCTTACTGCAAATCTATTAAAGGTCAACAAGGACTTTATTAGTCTTTGTTTCAGGATCATATCACCATACAAAGGTCTACAGAACAGTGAAATGACTTTGAAATTACTTGCAGCTCTAAAAAGTCTTTCACACTATCTGGACACAGGGTTTTCTGGGAATGCTATGACAACGTTTTCTTATACCTTGATCTGTTTCACCCAAACCTCTGCAGTAAAAACGTAAAATCCAGGGTTAGACCTGAAGCTAGCTCACTATCGTACTATAAATTCTGCTGCACAGCACAGGCTGGTGGTGTTTGTATCTGAAAAATCAAAGTTCTGGCTTGTCGGTCATGTGTAGGTTCATACTGTGTGTCTGAATAATGGCTTTGAGGGTGAGCTCATACTTGTGCATTAGATTTTCTAGTAAACCCAAAATGTAGAAAAGGAAGCAAACAGGTCAAAGGAAACAAAGGAGACCATCAGATAAAAGATAAATAGTTTATGTGAATCTTTCACACAGCATTTACCTTTACTCTATACACATTGTTCTGAACGTGATATACAGTATGTCATCTTTTTTTTTCTTTTTTTACAATTTGACATAATGTTTTTTTTTCGTTTTTTTTTCAGCATGCACTTTAGAATGCCAACAAAAGGCTCCACGAATACAGACTTCAAACTAGATTTTTCCTCACAGTAAAACATACAAAACATGAACTCGGATCAAAATCCTGACAGTTTGAGGACACGATGGAGAAGCACAGCATCAGACTACCATGACTTTCACAGGTAAGAGCAATGTACTCAACAGTAAGACACAAAAATACATGTTCTGGATTCAAAAAAATAAACACCTTTTTTTTTCTTTTTTTTTCAAGTCACAACGTCATCCTAGAAATACACAAAGAACGGTACCCCTTTGTCGATTCAAAGAGTAAAGCAGCGTGTGTACACGAGGAGGATTGTGGGTACAGGGTGACAATTGAACAGCTAGCCTACAACTGTGCGGGTCGCAACCAAACGTGACACACAGCAAGTTGCGCCACTCGCACGTTTGTGTTTTCAATCCGTTTTCCTTCTGTCGTCTTGTTTGAATGGGCTGCTGGAATCACAGTGTGGATCGGCGCTTTTTGTTTTTCGGGTGCTTATTGCAAATCCGATCTGATTGTTTGGGTTCATGGGTTTGCTACTGTGCAGATGTAGCCATTCTAGAAGTCCCGCTTTATAACTTGGTAAACTTCTGCTACACTTTTGCTCCGCCCCCACAGAGGGGAAAAGTTTGGAAGAATCAAGTTATGCAGTTTTTTTTTTTTGTTTAGCCACCAGGAGTTATGAGGAATAGTCTGGTAAGAATAATTTGGTTTGTGAAGAGACAAACATCTGCAGCACTAACGCAGGGTAGTTGCATGTTAAATGCACCTTGACGGGGGACTTCTACAACGGCAGCTGCGTCACAGGGGAACTCTGTCTCGTTCGTGTTGAACCTAACGGGAAGAGTGACGGCATTGAGTTCACTCTCTGGTCTTTGCTGACCTGGTCTTTCAAACTGCAGATCTTACCCTGGAGTTTTAGGATACACACACACACACACACACACACACACACACACAGTAACACACAGCAGAGCAATTAACCTACTGAAATTACCAAGGGAAACAAAAGCAGAGATGACCATAATGTCACATTTATTCAACTTAGCACATTTGTCTCTCTATACTGTATATACTGTATGTAGAATTTCATATATGAATACACTCCATTTTTAGAACACAAAGTGCCTCAACTGATACATCTTAATACACTTATTGCGAGGAGGGATACCACAGCAAGAAAAGTGATTGAGTGTCACGGCGCAACTTAGCAACCAACCACCTTGTTACCTGACTCGCCATCAAAAGACAGATGTGTGGACGGAGCCACTTGGCCCAGATGTGCTGTGTTGTTGTCGTATTTACAGGAGCGGTATCTATACAGAAGATAGTCTCTTTAAAGGATGAGTCCTGTTTGCTTTGCTTTCCTTTTTTTTTTTCTCCAGAGTTCGAAAACAGGAAAATCAGGAAAGTGTGAATGCTTATCAAAGTCCTCCCAGATCTCCTTTTGATCGTTAATTTCCTCTCCTGCTTGCTGAGCCATGAGCTGGGCGGCTGTCAGACAGTGGCTTTTGCTTGCGTCCTCGTCCATATTGTCCTGTAGGAGTGGCCTTATGGCTCCAAATGGGGTCGTCCCACTGCAATAGGTCCTCATACTGATGACAGTCTTATCCCACCGTCATTCAAATAGGAAATGAATTGTCTAAATAAAATATAAACACATCTCTAAATATCAGAAATGCATCATCTGTCTGCATCATTTCAGAAGACCTTGCCATGCACATCCTGTCTGCTTTTAATATGCACACAAATGAAAACAGTACAAATCTATGGCGCTCTATGAGCCAGTATGATGAAAGCTTTGTCATGTATTGCAGTGATCTAAGTCGGGGGGTGATTCAATAATTTGGTGCACAGACAACGAGAAATGTTTGCGAGAGCTTTTTTAATTGTTTGACTTTTTGCCGAGCTATGTGTAAGATGCATCTAGCCGTGAGCTAGTTGCTAAGCAACCTTCTGCTACTGGTATAGACATACTGTACGGGTCAGGTACGATGCTGCATGGTTATGTCTGCTGTCCCACACCTGTTGGTGTACTGAGGCAATTTATGCCCGTCATGGTGAAAAGAAAAAACAAAACAGTCTAATCAATAATAAATGAAGCTGCCTTTCAGCTGAACCAAAAGGCAGCTTCAGCTTAATATGAGATTTGATGTGAGACACTCCAAAGTGTTTTAAGGTAATTCAGGTCTAGTCTGTGGAGTTTGGGGATTTGAGAACAGTTAATAGCCCTTGGCTGGTATGAAGTGCATTTAAAAGAGGGAAAGCTAAAAAAATAAAAATAAAAAAGTCATGTATCTGTTTCTTTATCACAAAAAAATCTACTTTTGAATCATCAACCCAACTTGGGGGAACATGCATGTTAATATTATGCAAAATCCAGTTTTTAATTGTTTTTGAACATAATAATTCATTCCCTGTCTACAGTCCCACAAAAATATACATAAAATAAACAACACAGCTGTCCCCTTTCCTTTCCTTTCCTTTTCTTTCCTTTCCTTTCCTTTCCTTTCCTTTCCTTTCCTTTCCCTACAGTTTAGAAAGTGTGTCCCTCAATGAGCCGTTCAGGTTTGGAATCCTGTTGTGATGTCACAACAGGATCAGCATCGGCCCTCAGGGCTCCTCTCTGTCACTGACTGAACAGAGTGGGTACAGAGAGGAGGTCCTGCTGCCCTCCTCCTAACAGGGCTGAAGCCAGCAGCAGCTCATTTGGATTTAAAGCTACAGACACTGTTTGAAACAGCCTGTATTGAAGAGGGCTGATGCCAGGGTTATTATAGGCATTGTGGAATTAAAAATCAGTGTTTTGAGCTGAAACTTGAAGTGTCCATTGTGAGCACATGTGAGACTTATATTAATTTGTTAAAAATATTTATGATGTGGGACCTTTAATTACAGCCTGTTTACAATGGGCATGATGCTGTAAGCAGCTTTGTTATTGATGCCTTTGAGAATGAATGTTCGTCAGAGGCTGTGCTCATCTCTGCACCTGCATAATGTGTCTCTCTTTACAGATTACTGAATAACCCCCATTTCATCACACAAAAACACAAATCATAACTCATGACCAGTAAGGTGAGAGGGTTGTGCACTGCAATCTGCGCCCTCACACCTGTTTCAGACGGTTACCTTTCCGCCTGGCGGTTCCTTCTCTCAAGCCATTAGGATAGAACACTGCTCTCTGCTTGTGTGAAACCAGTAAAGACAACCTCTTTGCAGTTATCTGTGAGCAAACAACCAGAAACACAACAGCTTTGGTGGCACTCCGTCAAAGAAATAAATCGACATGAAGGGGTGGGGTGGTGGTGGTGGTGGGGTTTAATCAGAAATAGCAGCAGATGAGCAGAAACCCACATGCAGAGAGAAACCAACACCCGGCTGGCGTTCTGTGTGTTTAGTCTCCTCGGTGGTTTGTTGGTGAAGCCAATGGCAAAATGAGACAAGTTGAGTGCACCTCCCTTCCCCACCCAAACCCCAACATAATAACATTTAATTAAAATCACTCCTTCGTGTATATTTACTGTAGATAGAAATCCTCTCCTCTCCGCTCCACACTGCTCGCAGATGATGGTTACAGGATGATCCATGCAAAAAAACATGAGCACGGCCCGGCAGAGGGTGAAGAAAGAGTGACAAAGTGTGTCTGTGTGAGCTGAAACAAAATCCTTCAAAACTAATCTCCCATCCCCACACCTCTTATCTACTACCCCCCCCAAAATAAAATAAAGTACAGACAAAGTCACAGTCGCATGAGGTTAAAATGAAGTGACATCTCTCTTTCTTTTTTTTTTGGAAGCACGTCTGTTTCAAGGTATCTAAATATAGCAACATCTAATATCCCTGATTATTAATATGTCTTGTATTAAATGTTATGGCTGCTACTTCTGAAGCCACCAGTCAGAGTTCTTTTATTGCAAGTCTAAAAGGTACGACAATATCCAACTAAAGGGAACTCCAAGTGACGAGGGAGAACTGGCTAGTTACTCAGCTAAGCACATGTACCTTCGAGGAAAAAAGGGGACTTGCTCAGGTTGCCCAAGCTATTAACATTAGTCTTAGCTACAATGTTAAGCACTTATCCACTAGTCACAATATCTAGAACAGAGTTCAGATATGATGCCAAAGGGAGGTGGTTTGTTAGAGGGGTTGGATGTGGGGCGGTTTGGGTCAAAGTGGCCCGGGGCGTGGAGGTCTCACAGGATGGAGGGGATGGGGGAGCGAGAGCGCCGCAGCGGGCAGGGCGATCCGTAGGGCGAGGTCACGGGAGACAACCTCAGGGCGTTACCAGCCATGCCAGTCATGCCCGCTATGTTGTTTAAGCTCCGGGATTTTTCATAGCCTTCAGATGAGGGGCGACAAAAGGTGGTGGTGGTGGAGGTGGTGGTGCAGGAACAGGACATGAACACACACAGGCAGGCAGGCAGGCAGGCAGGCAGGCACGCAGGCAACGATCCGAGTCCGAGCCAGCCGAGTGAACCGAGACAAGACAGGAGACAGGAGTGAGACAGAGCAACAGTAACATACTGTACGGTGAGTGCATGCACAGCACATTTCCTGACAGTGACAGTAAGGCAGATTAAACCCAGGCAAAGGTTTAGAACTGGACTGGAGCTGCTTTGGAGTGAGAGACAACCTCGTTTGCTGAGTGGGTGGAAATAAAGAACCAGATATTTTGATTTAATATGCATTCCATCTACACTGGACCATCCCATCAATAGATAGGGATAAGCATGAACTGTGTATAAAGCATGGGTGGAGCATCTGGGTTTAAAAAGTGAAGGCAATGTGGAAGAGAATTAAACCTACATTTTGTCTAACAGCCAGCAGGGGGAGACGCCGTCAGCTGCAAGAAAAGAAGTTCAATTGCATAGAGGTCTATGAGAAAATGATCCTATCTCTGACTTGAACTGCTAGCATAGTAAATGTTGTTTAAATGGGTTTATGACCTCACTTGCTACCTTTAAGTCTCCTTCAATGCGGCATAGCGTTTATTTAGTAAATTATGGTCTCATTTAGAGTTAACCTGATGGTAGAACAGGATGTGTTTAAGGGCAGGACTGTGCAGAATGTTCTCAGTCAGAGCCAACGCTTGGTTTTTCCAAACATAACGAGGACCATTTCTGGCCAAATGCCAAATTTGAGTCCTCGTAATGGTACGTCGACAAACCAGTGGGTGACATGACATCACCAGTTTGGAGGAAACTAATCTTCTAAATAGATGAATTGTCAACCACTGTCAACAATTACATTTCTCCTCTTTATCACAGTCGGCTGCTTAATTTGAAAACAGTATGTTAATTTCAAGCATCTGAGATGGAAAAATTCTCCATATTGACCTTCTGGTCCAAAGTCCGAGTCTGACTATGACTCATATGTTATGATCTCTCCCACTTGACTTGTCTGTAACCTCTGCTGGCAGCTACATTTAAATAAAATCCAATATTTATTGCAATTTTCTAACTACAAATAGCTGCGTTTTTTGGTTTTTTGTTTTTTTTGCTTACAATGAGCCCTTCATGTCTCTAGAGGCGGTGGGCCTCCTCCACAGAGTCCCAATGTTGTGTTACTGTGCTTCCCCCACCTTGGTCCATTAAATGGCCATCATCATTGAGGATCATTAGGGGCCTCCTCCACGTCTAATAGGCTCAGTCGGCACATTATTACCCCAGTTATTGGTGAGCTGTGATCTCAAGTCCACATTTGGAGGTCAGAGTGATTTGTGGAGGTGTAAGTGACCTTTCAACTAGGAGCCTATAGTTTTTCATTTAAGCCTTGTTTTAACTTGGATTTTCAATATTGAAATAGTTATAAGTTCGGAACAAGAACTATTTAGTAATATTTTGTTGGAGTTAAAATACACCCCGTTGCTGTGTTTATGATTATACATGACTGCAAAAGGTCACCAGGGTCATCGGAGTTGCTTTCTGTTTAGTAATGATCAGAATGGATAATAACACTCCTACTAAGTGTACTCAGAGGTGGTGGAGGTGCCTACTGGCCCATATGTATGAGAACAATTTGTGGTGATTATGTCCATTTAATAGGCTGATAGAATCAGGTGCAGGTTTCTAGACGTGTTATTAGTGGCCGTTGTTAGTTAGCTACTTACTTGAAAGGCAAGGAAGAGGGAAGGGTTGATTGCAATTTACAATC
>NW_007577857.1:728738-731271 GCF_000690725.1 Stegastes partitus | reverse complement strand
GTAAAGCAGTTAGCTAATGTGCTGATGTCTGAAAATAATGAATGTCATGGACTGTGAATGAATGAATAGAATGAAATCACTTGTGTTTTAATTTGGACCATTGTTTTAAAGTCATTCTCTGGCTCCACCCACCAACTCACTCAACCAATCAAACTGCTGTAACCTCCACAGCAGCTCCGCCTCTGAGAAACACTTGTAAAGTTAAAATTCCAGCGTAAACAAAGGCAAGACATTTTAGTCAAATAACACATATTGTTATTCTTAATCATTAGCAGTCATGTATTTTATGACATCATCATTAGTATTTTATCTCACAAAAAAAGGTTAAAGACTAAATCTTACTAACAGAGTTCAGGAATGCTTGAATAAACTTCTCATTCATATTGGGACACATGTTCAATAATCATACACCTTAAACTACTAACATGCATGTTATCAGATACTACAGACTGTCTTTGTATGTATAAGTCGTGTGGTAGCACATACTGATGATGATGATTGACGTTATCTTAATTCAGTTATCCGAACAGACTCACACTTTACAACAGCTCAGACTTCTAAAAATGCTGCATGTGATGCACGCTGGCAAATTTGCATTCGGTGCAAAAAGAAAAAAAAGCAAGCCAAAGCAGGCGGACCGTTAATGGAGCATGCCAGTCAGCTGGCGTAAACACTGATGAGGAACAGCTTATGGAAACATCGCCTCATTATCGTACTGCATACGCCACCATTTGTTTCACTGAGAGGAAGGGTGTAAATTAAAGCGGGGCTCTTTCAGAACCACGCTACAGAACAAAGGGCAGCTTGGGTCTGTGCCAACAGGTAGCAGCGACTAGAAAGGATCCAATGTTTTATGCATTGGTGTCAGTGTGGCGGCGACTGCAACCACAACCGCCGACTGAAGGCACAGCTGCTTGGTCGCCCTGCTGTGAGAGACACCACCATGATGTGTCCCTGCAGAACATGTGGGCCACATAAAGTTTAACCTGCCACAATAAGCAGCTCGAAAACCATCAACAGGTTATTTAAATGTTGTCCTCAGCGCATGTCGGAGTAAGGCTCCAACCTAAATGATGCACTGTGTTCATTTTGATTATTGTGAAACGTGTTCAGTTTTACAAAAACATAGTTTACAATCTAATGGTATGATAGCACTCATTTGCCCGCTGTGTAGTTAGTACAGTAGCACTACAAGGCTACAGAGCAGGGTATTTAGCTAGCATCCTGCAGAGGCAGTTAACTTCAGATAGAAGGCAATTAACTGAGGCTTAACGCTTGTACTTTACAGTGCAGATTAACACAACATTAATGCCTCAAGATGCCGGAGATACAAAAGAGGAATTAGACGACGAAACAGGCTTCAGACCCGACATGATGACGGAATAATATTTAAGTGTGGTCAGAACGAGACTCTGTTGCACGGATACTGTGTTTGCATTTATGAAATTGGAGGCCGTCTGAGCTCATTTCTACTGTGTGAGCTGCTCAGTTTATGCATTATAGTTCATGACCTTTTCAGCCTTTGAAATCACATGGAACTGCAGCAAGACTTTCTGATAATTCAGCAGGTGTAACAATGACCTTTAGTTTAGGTCAAAGTGCTTGAATGTCTGACCTTTCCAAAGATGCTCAAGACCTCAACATGTGGACCAATCTGACAGCAAAAAGAGACCCCACTTTTCAATGCTGTTTCTCATTGGAAACAATATACACTGACTGAGTATCTGTCAAGCAGAACGGGCGACAAACTTTGTTGGCAAAGTTTTGATATTGTCCAATCAGAAACAAGAACCAGTCTATCCTTCTGGTCAACTCATAATGTTTGAGTCACTCAAATTGACTTCTTCACAGTAAAAGTACGATTGACTGTTAGCTAAACCCGTCGCCCATGCAAGTGTCGCTGTGGCAGGCCAGTCAAGTTTTGGACAACTCTTCAGAGTAATGCGTTTCTCTGCTCTAATGGAAGCTGCTAATGCTTGCAGGCCTAACTAGCTAACCAGTAACCTTCTGATGTCCAGCCCAGACAGGCCAAGTGTTAGCATATTATGAGCTAACCACATTCATATGTTGGGTTATAGGTAACATTATGTTGTATTCATCTTATTAGAGTTTACATAGCTACAATTCATTAGTTCTGAGTGACCTTTAAATCATGTCTGTGAAGATTCTCAGTCGTCCAGGTCGTAGTTATTTTTGTGGATTAATCGTAGCAACTGGACTTGGTTGAGTTCCTTGAAGACGTTCCACCTCTCATCTGATGAAGCCTCTTGGATGAGAGGTGGAATGTCTTCAAGGAACTCAGGGAAGTCCAGTTGCTACGATTAATCTACCAGAGTAATCTTTAAATCATCCCCTCATCCCCAGTTATGTCTGGGAAAGTAAAATGTTTTTGAAAACTCAGACGTATTTAAATTATCACTATTTAGTATGAAGAAGCTGGTAAATATATTTTTGGTGCAGTGAAATTTAATATGCTATGCTAAACAGGATGTGTTGACGTGTCGATGACATTAGTGGTCAAAATACTTTGACA
>NW_007577857.1:708729-728083 GCF_000690725.1 Stegastes partitus | reverse complement strand
TTTCAACAAGTTGAATTCCTAACAAAGCTGTTTTCATTACCAGATTTTTCTGTTTCTGCTGCTGCTCTGCTAAAATCCTGACTTTATCATGCACTGATACACTAACAATAGAAGTGACTAAATGTCAGTATTAAGGCGGATGTTAGCAACCGTCAAACTCTGCATTAGATTTATTTAGGAATCTGCTCTAATCATCTGTTAATTCATTGTTAAAATCTTTTCTCATATAAAAGTGAACATATTGTTGTAACCAATGATGCATTAATCCAACCCAACATATTTTCTATTTCTTTAGGTAACATCTGAATGTCATAGTACAGAAAAAAAAGATTGCAATCTAACCTTGAGGCTAAATTCTACCCTGCAACACGAGGACCACGCTGCCCTGTGATTTCCATTTCCTTTCCATGTTTTCAAGACATCATGTTCCTTGTGATAGAAATGTTTTCAGCGGCAAATCTGCCAGCATTCAATTAAAACTGTGTATATTTTGTGCAAGAATAGAAAGCTTGACTGGCATAGCAACAGTAACTAAGGCGGGCAGGGCTTATCGAAGGGTCAGTAATAGAGAAAACAAGGCTTTCTACATGTGCATGGCCTCATCGCTTTCTTTTTTTTTGCCTTTATGAAACTATTACAGTTAAATGTCATCGCTTATAGAGTAAGAGTATGAAGTCTGACAAAGAGATCAGTCCACTTGTATTTGCTTAATCTGAATGTAGAGTCACTGTATCATATATTATTAAATATATTATATTCATTTAAGCAACAGCAAATGAATGAAGAAGTCAAAATGTTTATGAGTTGACAGCGTTAAAATCTATGACAGTAAGAGTTTTTTGTAAACTATCAAAAGTATCTGCAGGTGTATCATCATCACCTCAGAGGCAGATGATACACTGGCTAATCTGTCCGGGTGCTGCAGACGGGCAATGAACCTGGCAACGGCCAAAAAAAGTGAGACGCTGGGTCAGAAATTTATTCAAGTGTTTCCAGGCAACAAGAAAACATGAATAAATTGCGAGGAAAGCAACAGTTCTGAGTCAGCTGCATGGACACGGTTGTCCCTCAGAATTGCCAAACTCGTCGGTGCTGTGTGTCGCTGCTGAGCGTCACAGCAGCAGCTCTACAGGTTACGTTACCTGAGCTGACTATGGCTGAGCATACAGCCTCCCCCCCTCCAGGGATGTTGGTGTCCCAGTCACTGAGGACACGAATCAGCTGATGAGGATTTGTGTTTTTAAGGTCTTTCCTATCTACTAAAGTATGAACTGGTCTGACTGTTCTTTCAAAACAAAACTACATGAAACACGAGGAGAAACCTAACCCAGACTTACAAGTGATGACTCATGGATCAGACATCAATCAGGATTAATGCGCAGTAGCAAGCATGGATTTGAACACTGCATGCTTTTTAAATCACTCTACTTTTATGAAACAGCTGACATAATAATTTCCTGTTCTACAACCAAATATTTATTTTGAGGTCGTAGGCGCCGAATGGCAGCCACGCCTCCGTCGGTCTACAATCATAGCTTACCACCACCGGATATGTGGATGAATAACTGACAGTGTAAAGCGTCTCTGAGTAGATCTAGCCTAGAAAAGTGCTATAAAAATCTGATGAATTATTATTATGATTATTATTATTAATTAAATCACTTTAAACAGCAATTGAGTTTCCACATGCAGTTACCTGTTTTTCGCATCCCTCCGTCTGCAGGGCAGGTGTAGTCACTAGCAGCAAGCAAGAAACACGTCCCCCCACTCCGGCGGTCCTGTTCCCGGGTGCTGGACCTCCGCATGGGGACCCTCTCCTCTGGAGACATGGTGAGGTCACTGCCCCCACTGCAGTCTGCTGACAGAACTGTGAGCAGAGACACAAACACATGACACCTTCCTGGCAGCTGACTGGGTCCACTGATACATTTCATACTCAGTTTCTTTGATTCACACAATTTGTTTAACCTTTATTTTACCAGGTAAGCTGGTTGAGAGGTTCTCATTTTCAATAATGACCTGTTCAAGAGGCGGCATATGAATAAGATGAACAGAAAGAGACTGGATGTACAGCAAAGCACACAATATTACAAAACAAGAGGCTATAAACATGTGCAGTGGTCCTGAAGTGTTTCTCTGTCGGATTTTTTGAACGACAAGGGCGGTACGTATGGGGTGAGTTTTAGGGTTTTAGGGACCATTTCAACGATGGGCTTCTAACTACACAATAAAATCCTCACATCCTCAAAGCTTCAGCGGAAGCATCATTAATGTCTAATTCTCAACAGAGACACTAAATGGATAATATTAGATAATAAGAGTTATGAATTGTTTTAATCAGATCCATTCCTTCATAGATACAAGTTGCCAGGCAACTGAAACTGCTCTCCTCCAGTCTGGTTTTTAACCTTGTGCATCTTTAAAGTCAGTAACATTCGTCTCGTAACAGAAAACTTTCTGAGGTGGGAGTTTGCTGAAGCTCTTCTTTAGTGTAACAGTTCCACAACAGATTTAAGAAGAACATGATATCTTCCTAAAGAGCAACTTGCAGGTTGAAGTTTTCGCCAGATGTGAATTTAATGTTTCTTGGAAGTAATAAAACATAAAGGCAGAAGGGCTGCGCTCTTTAAAAAGGCCTTTTTTTCCCACAGTGCAGCACATTATGTCTCATAAGTGAGTCGTCTCTGCCGCTGCATCGGCTGCAGTACTGGGTAGTAGTGAGGCTGAGGAGGTGCGATTTAGAGAATTGGTCTTTTTTGCTAATTACTGATGAGCCTCTGTGCAGGTTGAACAAACTCCAGCCTATCAGGACGTCCAGTCCACACTTTTATAGAGCTGCTAAGATGCCTGGGCCGGTTTTGTGCAGATGGAGAGAGTCACTGCTGCATCTGTAATGAATGCCTTGGTCATGTGCAGCGCTCATGTTAGACATTAGGATTATGTTTCTGGCGATACGATGGAGTTGTGGACGGGACTCCTACATCAGGTCTGAGTGAGACTGAAAGCCGGTACGGTTCCTGCAGTGAACACAGTCGCTTCAGTTCCATCATTCTGGTTCTGGCGCCGCTGGGAGACATGGTTATAGATCCGTCAGAGATTCAGCTCGATGAAAATGTAAACTGTGCTCTTTATGTTTGCAAACTTCAAAGTTAGTCTTTTCTCTCCCACATCACTCTCCCTCATGCAGCACCGTAAACACAGTGTTGGTCTGTTAGACAAATGAGAGATCACTGATATTATCTGATACTTCTGTTACGGGTCAGTATCAGTGCTGCAGAATGAAATAGTAAATTCTATTTGGAAAGTGGAGATTGGTTTATATATATGATGGTAAACTTTACAAAGCTGTCATGCAACACAATGTGTAGCTGACGTTATCTAACAGCAGCCACTCACTAAAGCACCTTACACTGTGAATTAATTTGTTGCTGTTATTTCTCCACATCCTCATCAATCAGCACATTCATAATTATAAAGCTGTGTGCTATTATGTGCATGTTAACATACATTTTCTACCTCTTCTGTGTCAAAAATCCTGCTACAGTTGATATTTCTTATTGTTAAAGCTGACCGAGCTTTGCTGCTCTCCCTCATGTGACCTCACAACCAGGCTGTGTCTCAATAATCCGACATTAAATGTAAAACCTTCTTTTATGTCGGACAGCAAGGCTGTCGGATTGTCAAGATGGAGGTCCAGATACAAGGAGGGCTTGATGCTGGAAGGCTCATTAGTTGTAAATATTCATTGTTTATAGTTGTTATAATAACTAGTGTAGCCTCGCCTTTGACCGGTGTGCTTGTGCAACATCAAAGGTATGTGGTCCTAAATCCGATAAGTATCTGATCTTTTGCCTGTCTGAACAGCCAGGTCGCACTCATTCGACTTACACGTCATTGATACACGACAAACCAGGGCTGGTCCGAGTAGCCCTCACTGGTCTCTCGATATTAGCGGTCACACTGTTTCCACCATTGGCGGCGGCGGGGGAGTGGCAGATACGCTCCACCGTTACCATCCATGTTTACCTCCGTGAACACTGAGCACGCTCGCTGCGTGTGACGTCGTCGTGTCCTCTTCTGCGCATGTGGGACACTTCTGGGTCGTATGAAGTTCACACAGCAGATCACATACAAGTCGTATTTAACTGGAAATGTGAACGAACTCACAAAAAAATCAGATTTCACAAAAGAATCCTCATTGAGCATTAAGTCCTGCAGTGTGAACGTAGCCAATCTGTGGGATTGTTCAGTCAGATAATACGCCGTTATCCTGATTGGTGACATAAAATGTCATGTTGGAGTCAGAATCCAAGGCTGTCGGTGTGTTAAGGTTATTTTTATGGGTTCTGTTTGTTTTTCCTAAAAACCTGTCGGATAGCAAAGTTTAGGATTCTTAAGGGTCGGATTATCGAGTCATGACTGTATAAACCTAAGTTATAAAAACAACTCTAAATGTTGTTGCAGTGCACAAATAGACTTTTTTTTTTTTACATTTCTTTTTTTTACATATTACATTTTGCAGAATTCACCAACCTCCAAGATGCTTTTTAGGCTCTTTATGCTCTTATTTGTGTAATAATCATAAACACGTATATTTAAAATGTGACTTCTCTTATTGTAAAAGTAAGTCTAAATATGGAGATGTCCATTTTTAAATTGATGACCCTTATACACAATATACATGCTTAGACGAAGGAGGGATGTTAACATTAGGAATAAACTAAGGCGTTGTTTGTTCCAGCTAATAATTACCTCCTGGCCATTAGCATAAAGCTTCTTTAAGCCATGATCACAAACGTTGTGCACCAGTGACACTCGACCACTCAGATGCTGTTGTTGGTAATGACTCTCTCTGGGGTGGGATAAATGGAAATATATATTTGCAGTAAGCTGAGAAAAAAGGGTTTGTGGGTGAGGGAATAGGGGAGCTCGGGCTGACGGGGGAATCGCAGTCACGACAAACATCAAACAGCCTTCCACATTAAAAGCCTGCACCAAATGTCACAAGCAACAGCAGGCAGCACAGCGGAGGTCAAAGGTGAGGAGGTGTGTAGCACCAGAGGATGACAAATACTCATTGTTTTTTTTACAGGATGAGCCAGTGAGAGGTTTTCCAGTCATAAAAATCTGTTTTACGAGTGGAGCACCTGCATATGACATACTTAAAGCCGTATTAAAAGATAAGGATTACATTGATTTTTCTGTTACTGTGAAAAAATGTCATGAAAAGAAATTATTTTCTCCGACTATCCAGGATCATCTGTGCAGCCACAGCCTGATGTAGTGCTCGTCTCTGTCGAAAAACTGTTAAGAGAGTCATATTGTTGCATTTAGATGACATATTCCATCCATTACAATAAAGGAGGCCGGGGTGATACGTTCCTCTCAGCACATAAAGTGGAAGTGCTTCCCTAAGCAGGCCCAGTAACAGGAAGCCCCTCTGCTCAGACTCACAATGGAGCGGCAGTTTTGCAGCTGGCCAATGTCTATTTTAATAATAGAATATGTCGTAAATTAAATCAGCGTGGCTCTTTTATGTGTTTTTAATAGTTTCTGGATGACAGCGGAGGCCTGTGGCACAGTGAAATAAGATATATCAAGCTTTCAAGGCAGAGACAATCATGGATAGGAAGATTCATTCTTCTTGTTCTGTTGGGCTTGACATGGAATTGGTTGATTGAAAAGATTAAATAACAGCAGTGTCAGTAGGCCCGTCTGTCATGGCACATTCATGTCCTCAGAATTATTAAAGCTGGTGTAGGCAGTATTTTTTTTGGCATAATTGGGCAAATATTTTCCATTTTGAAAGGGACTTAGATAATCCCAGCTCCTCCCAGCTTTGCTTAAGGCTGTAGAAAGTCTAAACCATCACGGGGGTCTTTAGCCAATTACAGATATTGTTACTGAGCAGATGAGACGTTATAAATATCAAGAATGTCCACAGATAAAAACTCAATGTGTTGGCACAATAGATTAGACGGAGGATTGAGTCTGAGCTTGACTATTATTGTGCTTTGAAACTCGGGAGCAGTTAGAAAAGACTGCAAGACATATTATTGAATCCTAGCTTTTTTCTTTTGTTTTTTTCATTTTCCATCCATCCATTATCTATCCACTGCTTAATCCTCACTAGGGTCATGGGGGGCTGGAGTCTATCCCAGCTGACTCAGGGTGAAGGCAGGTTCACCTGGACAGGTAACCAGTCTATCACAGGGCTACACTTAGAGACAGACAACCAAGCACACTCACATTCACACCTACAGACAATTTAGAATCACCAATTAACCTCAACATGTTTTTGGACTGTGTGGGAGGAAGCCGGAGAACCCGGAGAGAACCCACGCTGCACGGGGAGAACATGGAGAAAGATGCCCCCACTGGGACGTAAATCAGCGATCTTCTTGCTGTGAGGCAACGGTGCTAACCACAGAGCCACCTTGCAGCCCCTCTTTTTCTTTTTAGGATTTTATTTTAGGTTTGTGCTGAAGGCAACTTTGTTTATTTTCAAAGCTATACGTCCCTGATTCAGACAGAAATTGCCAAAAGTAGGCTTCTCATTGTCTCTAGCATGTTTTATCACAAGCTGAGCTAATTATATGAGCTGGTTATAAATGTCACCAACTGAATTTGTAATGTTTCCAGGTGAGTCATTTTAATGGGAATCTTATAAGGAAGCACCTGATGACTTCATACTGAGCAGTAACCTCCAGGGTTGTAAAATAAAGGTAACACAGAAGCTCTAAACTGCAATTCCTTGAATGGCCACGTGAGGCTAGATCCAAAAGTGAATCAATCCCAGTAGACCCCCATGTTAAAATATCCGACTTTACAGCAGAGGTAAATGTGTTTACAGCCCGATACCAAAACTGGTTTTAGTCTCTGTGGCTAGTTTCCTCCATGATGACAACTACAAGGGAGGTGAATTTAAATTTAACTCACCTGTTTAAATTGTGTTAAGGCTTAAAGTTATGCAAAATTAACGGTGTGTCGGCTTTGAGTGCCAGTGAAACTATGAGTCAGTCACTATTTAATACATGATATTGTTCTAGATAGCTAATGTTAAACCTGCATGCCCCAGACAGGAGGAGTTTCTTCTCTCAGGCAGTCCGCCTGCTGAACCTCGGACAATAGACAATCAAACTGGTCACTTGCACTTTCACCTTGTGTATATACATTTATATATAGTATTATTTCTTTATTTATTCCATCTCTTTTGCACTGTTTGAAAATGTAATTTATTTATTTTGCTTTTTTTTTAAAATCCCTTTTTTGCTCTCTCCCTATATGTATACTCGTATATATATATTATTTCTTGTGTGTTTATTCTTGTTTTTATTCATTTCTTAATATTGTTTCAGTGTGGAACAGTACGCAAAGCATTTCACTGCACGTTATACCATGTATCACTGTGTTTGTGATAAATAAAGACCTTGAACGTTGAACCCAACAGTCTGCATACTCACCAGATGATAAATCATGTGGAACACTAATCTATAGGAGCTAATGCTAGAAAGAAACAGCCAGTATTCTAAGCATGATAAGAATATGTATGATCAAACTGCCCTGCAGAACATTACTTTTACAACAATCACATGCAGATCATGTGAAGAAATCCAAAGGTTGACCAGCCTGCTGTGTTGCGCTGTTAGGCTATAGTCCAACTGGACAACTGCTGTTTGGGATGTGGATTAGCAAATGGTCAACTACATGTAAACGATAGTAACATGATGCTGCAAGTATAACACTAATCAGTATAAAAATGTTATGTTAAAATCCATGCCACAGTCAATTACTATTAATCACACAGCAGGTTAATGTTAATGTGTTACCATGAAGGCTTTTACATTCAAGGATAAACAGTAAAACCACATATTCTGGAAGCAGGAAATTCCCTTCCCATGTAGGATGAACCACGTGTTAAGACCTTTCACACTGAAACATGAAATATGCAGCAATCTAAAGGACACCTAATAGGTAGGTAACTGTGCAGACTGTGCATTTCAAATGACCTCTGAGGAAATCACACAGGCAGCTAAACCAGATTGATTCTGTTTGTACGTTCAGTCATTCATGAATTATTCTATGCTTATTATTAAATATAAGTCTCTGAAACCTAGTAAACAAATAGACTGTAAGGAGTCCAGAGCGCATACCTACCCTCAGGATTGTCTGCACTAGAATTCAAAGAAAGTCAGCATATGGAGGTCGACACTAATTTCCATCAATATCAGATGTGTCAGAGTAAATTAGTGACGCGCGCCCAGAGGGAGAAACAGCCACCTACAGTCTGAACAACAAGTGAACAATCCTTACTAGAAGAAAGACATGGACACAAGGACTCTGAATTCTTATCAGCCTGTGCTATTTCATGCAACCATCTCCTTCTTGCAGTACCTTTTGCATTTCCTCTCTTATCACTGTGGCAACCAGATGAAGGCTGCAAGGCAAAACAGCTCAGTCTGCTGTGAGGGTGCTGCTGTGGTGCTGGTGGGTCACAAGGGGAAACCATTTCTAGTCTCAGGGGGGGATCTGTCATGTGGCCACTGCTTTCTACCTGAGCTGAGGTCCCTTATGGATTCTCCTCGCTGTCACTACATAAATAGCACCCTCGAGTGTAATCTGAACTCAACTGCTGAGTTGAAGTTCCTCATATCTTTTTCCTCCATATGGTCTTTGTCTGGCCATATGGTCTTACCTGAGCGGTTGCGTTCTAGTACCCTGCTCCCTTTGACGTGGCACAGGTCACCTTGAGTGCTGTTGCAGGTGGTGTTGAGATCAGCTTTGCAGTAGGTGGGGGACCCTCCCTGCACCACCTGAGGGATGTGTTTCTTCCTCTTCTTGGGCAGCTTCTGCTTGGCCATAGCCAAGGAGTAGTACATCCCAAAGTTATTCACAATAACAGGCACAGGCATGGCTATCGTCAGCACGCCAGCTAAAGCGCACAGCGCGCCGACCACCATGCCTGACCAGGTCTCTGGATACATATCACCATAGCCCAGTGTAGTCATGGTTACCACGGCCCACCAGAAGCCAATGGGGATGTTCTTGAACTTGGTGTGGAGGCTCGCGGTGGGGTCATTGGGCTTTGCACCAATTCGTTCGGCATAGTATATCATGGTGGCAAAAATTAACACTCCCAGTGCCAGGAAGATGATGAGCAGCAGGAATTCGTTGGTACTGGCCCGTAACGTGTGGCCCAACACCCTAAGCCCCACAAAATGACGTGTCAGCTTGAAGATACGCAGGATACGAACAAAACGCACCACCCTGAGGAAACCCAACACATCCTTGGCAGCCTTTGACGAAAGGCCACTCAGCCCTACTTCCAAGTAGAAAGGCAGGATGGCCACAAAGTCGATGATGTTGAGGACGCTCTTAACAAACTCCAGCTTCACCGGGCAGAAGGTCACACGCACCAGGAACTCGATGGTGAACCAGAAGACACAAACGCCCTCCACATACGTGAGCGCAGGGTCAGTTTCAATCTCATACTGCGGACCTGAGTCCGGCACGCTGCTGTTCCGCACCGACTCCGTCTTGTTGATGATTTTGTTGAAAGCCTCATGAGTCTCCAAGCAGAAGGTGGTGATGGAGACCAGGATGAAGAACAAAGATGCAAAGGCAATAAACTACAGGAGAGGAGCAGAGAAAAGAGAAGAACAGGTGTTATTTTCAATCCATCCTTTACATTTTAGATTACTTAAACCATAACGTGGCATACACCGGTTGTTGATACACAGAACACTGAGATCAATCATTTCATTTGCTCTTGAGGAAGAGATTGAACCCAGGCAGGTTTAATTAACTTGCATCAATTTGAATGGACTCCAGAGAGAGAAGCAATCTATTAGCAAGAGCAACAAATAAACACACACTTCCCTACGCTCCTGGTGAAAAAGTAACATGGGAATGCAGATGCAGTCAAAATTAATTTGCTGCTGTTGGTATATGGAGTACTTGGCAGGGAAGCAACAAGGAGGTAGTTAAGTGAAGCCAGAAAGGCTCCAGAATCAATGGGGAATAAAGAAATCTCATTTGTGTGCTGTTGTTTCTGCATTTGCATTTTGGGTGTTTGTATAAATATTTTACTGAGGTGTAGCGTTTAGTTTGACTGTATCAAATGTTATTGAGTATTGTAGAATTTACCTGCATTCACATCAGGCCTTCAGGTACCAGGAAAACAACACAAACATAGAACACAAAGACTGTGGTACGAACCTTTCTGGCATGTTTTCTCATGACAGGATTTATGCATTCATTTTGACCAACTGACCAGAATTATTGTCTTTTGTGAAGACGCAAAAGAATAAAAGAAAAGCAAGAGTATATATATATGTCTGGATTAGTGTCACAGGGTGTTGTAGAACATAAAATCCATAGCTCAGAGTTACTTTTTTCCCTCTCAGTTTGGAGAAAACAAAAGAAAAGCACAAAAAAATGTTTTTGTCATTCACTTTGGCTACTGCATTTATTTCAGTGTCTAACTGTTCTTACTTTTATGACCCTCAAATGCCGGCGTAATGAGAAGATCTTATCACATGCTTTGAGATAAAAATGAGCACAGATGAAAAGAAAAGTCAAATAATGGTGGCAATCCACGATTTGTACCTGCCAATGGCTTATTACTGAATTATGTTTGTTTATTAACTATTAATAACCTGTTACTTAGCTGGTTGTAAAGGATGCCAAGTCAAGTTTTGAACAGCCAAACGCAAGATGATCAGTGTTGTATACACTACGTTTAGACCTAAACGTAGGGGAAACTAAACAACTACTCCACAAGCACATGGCTCAGCACAGGACAGACAGCTCCTTAGGACAAGACTCAGCAGTCCACCTGCATCTGAAGGATAAAGAACATTCCTTTAAGGACAGCAATGTTCACATCCTGGACAGAGAAGACAGAAGGTTTGAGAAAGGACTGAAGGAAAGCGTCTATGTTTAAGTGGAGCAGACTGGATCTACAGCACCACGTATCAGCTACATCCAGTGCAGTCCTGACGTCCCTCCCCAGTCACTTTCAACACCATTCATACCCTGCATCTGGCTAGATCGTCATTGAGTCTTCACACATATCGGGTAAGCAATGGCCCACAGCTGGCCCTAAGCAACAACCCGGGACTTTCCACCAGTCAGTTAGAACTGAGCAAGCCTCTTGGATGAGAGGTGAAACATAGTCAAGAACCAAAAAGAATTTTACTGGTACACTTTACATTACAACGTCACAAAAACTCCAGAGTCACTGTTATCTTTTTCTTCATTTCCTTCCATCAAATAATCTTTGTTTTTGTGAAAGACTGGAGCGAGATGTAAATACCGTCCCTGACCCATGACAACCAGGAATACCCCATCTGTTAACCAAGACCATGAGATGCAACTGAAAGCCCAAATTACAATTTCAAAAGATCTGCTTGCTAGACACTAAGGTATTTGTTCTGGACTTGTTTTTTAGTTGCATACAGATAACACAGTCAGAATTCTTTGGCTGGAACACCCGGGGTCCTGCCTTCAGGACAGAAATCTGGGATGCAACTATGAAGACTCTTAGATCTATAGATCAGCTCTCATTATGACTGTGAAGTCATAATGTCACCATCTCCACCACAGTCTATTTTGGTTCCCATGATTAGACACAACACAGGTGCTGCAGCGTTAACTTGGCTGCAGATGAAAACCATCTCTTCTCACTTGCCCCCTTGTGTGTCTGGGCAGCAGTGTCCAAAGGCAAAGTCAGGAAGAGACGGCAAACCCAAACGGTCCTCCTGGGTGCTGTCGGGTAACCCTACATTCATATTTACTGCTAGAGTGAAAAAAAATGCAGAGTTTTGTGTTTTATCGGGACACTATACTGTCTGTAGCTTTAGGCGAGGCAGCAGGGGAGAGGCGAGGTGCAGGGAATGTTCAATTACTTAAAATGTTGTTGTTAATGAGGGAAAATAGGAGGCATAATTGACAGTGAGCTTGGGGGCACTAACGGAAAGCATTCATAATTCTCGAGCGACAACTAATGAAACAGTGTCAGACACAAAATGCTTCTTCTTCAATTACTTAATAATAGAAATCCTTGTTGCACTCCAAAAACAAGCATGATTTTTCTAAAGTTGTTGAGATAAGATGTAAATGAGTTTGATCTTTGGACAGCAAAATGATACCATGCTGATGTGGTGCAGCTCAGTCTGTATGTAAACAGCATTAAATCAGGTACAGATTTTGTTTAGTTTATTTGCTTCTTGTGTTTCGGTCTTTGGTTTACAGAAGCAGCTGTCCGACACGGAGCTAGATACTCCGCTGTCCTGGAAGAACCTCGGGCTGAATTTGCAAACATCCACGGTTTTCTCCAAGAGCTAGACGGAGCAGATTTTCCACACACATGCAGCCTACTATGCTCCTTCTCCACCTTCCTCCCACAATCCATCCACTGGAGCGCTCTGCCTACTGAGCTCTGAAGAAGTCGTTTCACACTCTTGCCTTGTTTTTGGATCGCATGACTCACGCGCTCTGAAAATATCGTTGCCACTATTTGGGTCACCCTGATGGTGAACTTGTGTGCGTGCATTCACTCTACAGCTTCTCTTTATATTATGCATGCATCTTTATTGCCCTGTAAGTGTGCGTGTTCATCCTCCTTGGCCGAGGCCGTTTTAAAGTCACGGCATGATGCAAAATAACACCATTCGTTTAGTCAGCAGCACTCGGCACCATCTACCGTCTACAACCAGCCAAGGATCTTACTTTGAACATACATAGTATATGATAACACTGGATGGAGTGAACTTGGCTTACCTGTTTGTGGACACTAACCTACTGAACTTGTTGCACATGACAATATACGGTAGAAGTAGCTGAGAGTTAGAGCATCATAAGAGGACAAGTTTTCTCTTGCCTCTATTGGCTTGTGACCGCACTGCCTTTTGGTCTATATCAGGGGTGTCCAATCCTGGTCCTGGAGGGCCACAGTCCTGCATGTTTTAGATGTTTCCTTCTTCCAACACACCTGATTCAAATGATCAGCTCATCATCAAGCTCTGCAGAAGCCTGATAACCATCCTGATCATTTGAATCAGGTGTGTTGGAAGAGGAAAACATCTAAAACATGCAGGATTGTGGCCCTCCAGGACCTGGATTGACCACCCCTGGTCTATATAACAGTGACTGATGTTGGGATTATATAGAGGTTTCTTCTCCTGCTACAGACTGATTCATGTTGTAGGTGGAAGTAAACAAGCAGCCATTTCTGCTGTGGCGTGTCGCTCGTGAGCCCACACAGTAACGCTGCACAGCACAGTTTACCGTCTGTGGAGTGTTTCACGTTTTCTTTCCTGCTTCTGGGAATTCTGACGATGAGATAGTAAATAAATGTTAGTGAACGTTTCGTGGCTGCACATCTTTTCTGTTTGACGCTATCTGACATCTGACTACCAACAGATGCTCCAACAACAACAACAAAAATCAACTCTGGAGAAAAAAGCTGAACGAAAAGCAAACGCTGCTCAATTAAATTATTCTTACTGTCTAAAACTGGATTCAGTGTTTGACTTTCAACACCCAAACTCTACCGTCACAGTTTCATGTGATGTTTAGAAGAATTCACGGAAGTGTGCAGATGTCTCGTTATGTCCGGAAGAATCTGAATATCTAATAATTACCTTTGACTTCAAGACACATTTTTATCATTTTTTTCCGGACAGATTGGTTGGAATGCAGCACATAACCACAGATTATTAGGACTTCAATTCAATTCAATTCAGTTCAATTCAGTTCATCCATCCATCCATTATCTATACAGTGCAATTCATAACATATGTCATCTCATAGCGCTTAAGGAGAAGTCCTACGAATTTGAACAGAGAACCAGCAATCCAAAGTTACCGTTGGACTCCATCAGAGCAAGGTGGCAACGGTGGGAAGGAACTAAAAAAAAACGCTGTAATAGTGAGGGAGGAAAAAAACTTTGACAGAACCAGGCTCCGGGAAGTCAGCCATCTGCCTCAACCGGTTGGGGTGAGAGTGAGGATGAGGGGGATAATAGCAGGATAGTGGATGGAGAGCAGCAATACAAGCAGAACAGTAAATATTTTGGAGGTTGGGGAGGCCAGCGACTGCAGATCAGAGACGTGAAGCTCCAGATCTAGAGACACCAATGAGTTTGCATTTTGAAACACAAGGGTTTTTACATAGAGTACCTTCAGACAAGATGAGCTGGGACCTGTTCTACAAAGGGTTAAGCACAGCCAAGACATGTTTTCATCATGGGGCAGTTAGGCTACGTGGTCAGACAAAGCTGCTGAAGTCAACTCAGGGCTTCTGAATTTGAGCATGTTCTCACTGAAGGGGTTAAGTTGGCACCAGACGACCAAACATAGAAAAGTCTCCAGCTGCATTTTTCTCTCAAGAAGAACAAACTATAAGAAATTATAACTATCGAACAGGTTTCAGTATCCAGAGCAGAAAGAAAAGCTCTCAAATGCCACCTGAGGAGTGCAAATGACTGAGGCTGTGCCACGACAGTGAATGCAGCTTTACTAAAGAACGCAGCGCTAATAGTAAGTCATTAGTGTACATCAGTGCAAACTAACATTACTCTAATTGTAAGGTGTTAACGCTGTGACCGAGCTGCTGTTTGCTAATGTGGAACTACAGACAGGTGACATATTAAAGGAAACCTGAACACTTGGGTGAAGAAACACAATGGATGCAGTTGCTTCCATACAGGTGCACTTCATGGTGCAATTAAGCAATTACCATCCAGTCATGCTCTGTAGAAAACGATGAGCGGGTCCAGTGGATAGGCAGCAGTGATGGGGTAGCGGGACTCTGTCTGTATGAGTCATCTCAGCAGAACGTGGTCCTGGAGACACCTGCTGTTGTGGAAACTACTTCAGAGTTTCACAAGTATTTATATGTCTGTGGACAGATTATGTCAATTTGAAAGCGTCACAACTGCAGAAGAAACAGTCGTCAAACTTTATAGATGTGTAGGTGAGGCATCATGTTGACGGTTGATCTCCGGTTCTTCCTTAAACATGCAAAGCCTTAATGCATCAACCTGCATTCCATCTCTCCTCAGCCCTGTCTCTGTCTTTATCTTCCTCTTATCGTGACACTGGCTGAAACAAACAGCAGGACGGCCGGAGCTGTTTCCTTCGGCTGCTCGGATGCTGCGCCAACTAATGACAACTGCTGTCTCGTGCTGGGCTGTAATTTTGTTGCGTTCACGTCTGCAGAGCGAGGATATATCATCTCCCCGGCGCACACCGGCCTGTAACAGCTGAATCATGTCACATTACACCAGGCAGACACGAAATGCACACACATGCGCTGGCCGATGCTCCTGTTTGTACGCACACACACACACGCAGCCTCGCAAGGTTATTTATGATAGACATTAAAAATGCAAAGGCGCTAACCTACCATGTGATTGCAAAAGGCACATGCTTCTCCACATCCTGATTTCCAGCACACACACTCTGCATGCTAAATAAGTCCTGTACTTCTATAAATCGCTCTTTGAAGGCAGCGTGGGGCGGATGCAGCGCAGACAGTCCATCTCTGAACAATGCAGATCTAATTTAGCCCGAGGACGAGCCCCATTTTCCCGCCATGTTTTTTTTAAATTACATTTAAGGCTTTCAGCTTAAGAGTTTCTCAGCCATTGGTGCGGCCGATAATGGCTGGGGTGGCTGTTGCAGAGGTCAACGCTGCGCCCTTCATGTGTGACGTGTAAAGTTTGGCATGCGGAGCCACGTGCAGACTGTTGTTTTGTTGTTGTTGTTGTTGTTTTCTATAAATAATCATTATCTGATGATTGAGCTGATGATTGCCTCAGGGAGGAGGAACAGTTTGTTGTTTATCCATGAGAAGACTGTGGGTGGGGCAGACTGATGTGTGTCATGCTGATTAAAATAAATTCAATTTAAAGGTCAATTAAACTTTTCAGGTAGGTCGCTAAGCTACTTCAAAGTTTCCCACCGATTGAGCTTTGCACTTCTATAACACTGTTGGACAAAGAGGGCAACAATCAGAGCAGCAGAATTAGAAATATCTCTTTTATTTCATGTATTCTTCTTGCTTGTTGAGATCTTGTGCCTACAGTGACAACTGTCCAGCTCCTCTGCCCATGTCAGAGTTTATAATTTGTCATGCTAGCGGCAGCTTGTGTAGCCTTCAGCTACCGCCCTCCAGCACAGGTGAGGAGCTGGATACAGAGGTTGTTAAAACTTGTTTTCCTAACCCCAAACAAAGCTGACTCAGAATTGCTTTGGGGGACTTCATCAGTCTGGTAAAGTTTTTTGCAACTTTTATAATGTACCAGTTTCGCCTTGCATCTGTAAAAACATTTAAAAGAGTATAAATGTTAAAGTTCCTCTTTAATATCTGCTGGAGAAGCTGCACAGCCTGCAGTCATTCAGTCATTTTGTCTGTCTCTGAAATTAGCGTCAAACGTATTTGAATTTTTGATTATGCCTCATGGTTAATCCTGGACATCAGTGTTGAGGTCTGAGGTCAGGTTGCAACATATTATTTTACAAAAATGTCTTAATTAACCCTTTCAACACTACAGCCCGCTACACCGGTCTGCTGCTTTCACCTCGTCTGCCCTGCAGACCAGTGTGCGCCCCTATAGCTCACCTGGTTGAGCAGGTGACCCATGAACAGGGGCTATAGGTCCCCGGCACGGCGTTCGTGAGTTGCTGCAAGGCCTCTCCCCATTCTTCTCCCCCCTTTCCTGTCTCACCCTCTCACTGTCCTGACTAATAAAGGCAAAAACGCCAGAAAAATAATCTTTATAAAGAAAAACCCCTGCAGACCGGTATAGCAGCTCCGGTATATGGCGACTTTCTGTTACATTCATTCTGATTGTCTATCAGAGGGAATCCCTGTATGTGAACAAGAGATTCAGTCATAAAATAAATTATGCAAATAATATTAATAATAATAATTGCACACAGGGTTCTCGCCAGTGTTGGCCCGTTACGCTGCTGCCTGACTCTGGCATATATGCATACATCCCTGGTAATTATGAAGTCTACCTTTTCTTTTTCACACCTGTATTCCACCTGTATGTATATGACAAGAGTAAACTTCCATATATATATTTAACCATCAATGTGTCTACTTTTGATTGACAGCAGATATGTAATGATGTGACGTCTACTTAAGAATTTATGAGTGATTAATCAAAACCATATCTGATCATGAATTGTAAGCAAAGCTACTTCGTGTTGACGGGGTTAAGCTGTTTGCTCACAATCTGTCATTTGACTGATGACAAGATGCTGAGACAGAATCCTTTAGATACGACTATTAAGCTGTTAAAGTACTTTGACTGTGATGGACCTCAACATTTCTTTGACTAAAATGCAAAATATATGTCACCAAAAATGGATGAATTTCTTTAAACAAGTCTCCCCACGTTTCCTCTTGTGCCGCCATCAGACCAGAATCTTTAAGCCTCATGCTGCTCTTTCATGCTCCCAGTGTGATCAACCCCTTTGATTTCAACAACACTTTCCTTCTAATGCCCTGCTGAGGCTAAACTGACATTTTTAGCACACTGCTGGTGAGGATTCAAAGTTTGTCTGTACGTTGTTTGCTCGTCCAACACATTAATGCCGCAGACTGGATTGAACATTCCGTCTCCAAGGGCAACTAGCGCGCCTTTATCCTTTAGTGTTGCTTTAAGTGTGGCTGGAGCGAACCATCAAGCATCTTTTTTTTTCTCCCCCCCTTACAACAAACTATTTGCTTTTGTTCACGCTTATTGGCTCCAAACAACAGACTGGATGAATCACTGTAAACAGGAGAAGGATGAGACCTTGGTTTTGTTTAGCCTCCTTCTGTTTTAGCATTATTTCATTGTGCCTGAATGTTTTCATGGCAGCGATGCGTCAGATCGAGCTCGGATTCCTTTCAGTTACAAGAAACCAACAGGAAGAGCTGGAAGTGTCCTCCAGCAACGAATCCATTATAAACATATTTCCTTCCACGCATCTAATCCATGCCGTCCTCTTTATTGAGGACAAACAATCAGTGGAATAATAGCACATCGAACAACTGGGAAACAAAACAGTAGACGTCTCTCTAAATGATGGAGAGTTCTTGGACTGCCTCATTCATAAGCACCATGCATCTCTTTAAATGTACAGTACAAACAGAGTGATTTATGAGGACCTAACAGACTCCGTCAGCGGCCCCTTCACCACCTCCAACGCTGATGGGATGTGATCGCTGTCACAGTCCTGAAGCAGGGAGGCCTCCCTCATAATCAAATCATTTTTCACAAGACGTCTCCGCCACTCCCTGGAACTCTGCGTGGGGAGGAGGAAAATGCCTGATCCAACAGCTTCGATCACATGATCCCCTGGCGGATTACATCTGCCACTTTGCCTGGAGCCCTCCACAGGCGCTGGTCCGAGACACCGGAGCTATGCAACCTCAGGCTGTAAACGGTAACAGATATGCAGGCATTGACATCACATTAGAACGCTATGAGAAAGGAAAAAAAAAACATGGTGGTCTTCAGGTTGCAGGCCTGTCAGCGATCCGTGATAAATCAAATGTGACTGTTTCTAGTCCGCAAATAAAACAGCATCAGCTCATGCATTCTCTATTTTCTTACATACGAGGTGTGTCAGAAAAGTTTCAGGACTGGTGTCACAAAAGATATATTTCAAACACAAAATACAAACTATACATTTTCCCCTTCTAACTAATCCCCCTGGAGTCTAACACACTTCTCCAGCCTTCTCTTCTACGGCGCCATGCACTCCTGGAAGGATTCTTCCAGGATCCTTCACAGCTCCATCATCACAGCCATTTTGATGTCGTCCACGTCTTCTAAACAGGTCTCCTTGATGACTCCCTTGATGGGGAAGAGGAAACAATCCCACAGAGCCAGGTGGGGTGAGTAGGGAGGTTGCTCCAGCACGGTGATGTTCTTCTGAGCCGGGAACTGAGGGATGCTCAGGGTGTTATGAGCAGGTTGTCATGGTGAAGCAGCCTCCACTGGTCCTGCCACAACTCTGCTTCTTCTCGCGCTCTGAACAAAGCGAATGTCGGAGGATCTCTTTGTAGACGTGCTGGTTGATGGTATGAAGGGGAAAACTCCTAGTTTGTAGTTTGGGATTGAAATCTATCTTTTGTGACACCAGTCCTGGAACTTTTCTGACACACCTCGTGTACCAGAGCTACCATGGTGTTTTTCATATCGCAGAGGCAACAAAACTTTTCACATGTTTATACATGGAAATCCCACAATGCACCGTAAAAGTGTTGTACAACCGATGGTCACAAACCAAACAATACGCATTTCCACAGATTTCTGGAAACTATTTTATAGTGTTAAGACGTATGA
>NW_007577857.1:703488-707055 GCF_000690725.1 Stegastes partitus | reverse complement strand
TCTTCAAAATAAAAATGTCAAATTCTATTAATTAATTTTGAACTGTCACAGAGAAACAAATTATATTCAAATTAGCTGCAAAGCTGGAAATTAGTCATTTGGTTGTGATGAAGACCTGCCAGATTTATTGTTTAACATTAACCCCAGCAGTATCTGAACTATTCTGCAGCACTCCCTCACAAAGCTAAAAACAGAAGGACCCTCGCAGGTCACATATTTTTCCGTACATCTCTTCATCTGTTGGCACAGCAACACGTTGGATGGGCAAACATTGGCAGTCTCCCACTGAAAGATCCCCCCACCCACCCACACAGCCCACCACTCAGGCTCGGAAACCGCCCTGCTGCCTCGGCCAATCACAGCGCTCGCTGCCCGCCGCCTCCTTGGGACTGAAACCATCTGTTTGACACCACGATGGAAGCCGAGCGCTCCGATTCTGGCCTGAGACCACCACCCACTGTCCTGCTGCCGGGGTCCTCTGTGGAGCCGCTATGACATCATCCAGCTCAGGGGACCCTGAGGTGCTGTTCGAGAACATCCCACACACACACACACACACACACACCTGACATAATTAAACCTGTGGGGTTTGGGGCTTTGAGCTTGTGTGTGGTTTGCCTTCTGTTTCCGCTTGATTGCCCGGTTATAATTTCAATTTGGATTCAGGGCTTTTCCCAGTGTGTGTACACGCATGAAGTCTGCAGACGCGTTAAACTGCGAGTCCACTCGGACACAGACAGAACCGCTCAGTATGCAAACACAGCACACATGTAGCTCTGCTTGGAGGCTGGATCCACCTTGAGCCATTTTAACCACGTTTTTCTCTCCAGCCTCGTTCAGCCTCCTTTTGCTGCTTCTGCTCCAGGATAAGAGATGCTTTGCATTTTCATATGTTCGTTTAATTCACCCTCCAATGGGATCATTAACTGAGCTGCAGGACCAAACATTAGTATTAACAACCTGGGCGAAGTGATTACATTTGTTTATGACTTAATGACTTTAGTAGTTGCAGGGATATTATTTTTAGCCCTTTGTTCGTCCCGGTCCAGAAATTCCGGGTTGAACCCAGGTGCAGACACCACAGGGGCAGATTAAACTTGAAAACGAGATTTAAAATAATAATAGTAATAATAAACAAACACAAAAAAGCAGGGGACAGGAAACTGAACTCTAAAGAAACTGAACACAGAATTACTAATAAGAAAAAAACAAAACAGGGAAACTGGTAAATGTTTGTTTTTATATACAGTTTTCCAGCATCTTGTCATCTGATGCCACTGCACGACTGACAAATGATGTTGTTGCCTCAATAACGTTAAAATCTGGATGTGACAAAACTGTCTGAAGCTGAGGCTCAACACTGAAGCTATTGAAAGATTTATTTTTTATTTTTTTAAAAAGCTGGCTATGAACAAAAACATAAAGCTAACAACTTATTTGTCATTTTGGTTGTGAAACGTTTGGATCCCAGGTGACAAACATCACTGGAAATTCATTTTACCACCTCAGAAACATCCACCTGACGTAAGGAAAACACTGAAACACTTGTTCATGCTTCTATTTCTTGCAGAATGGATTATTGTAAGGCTGTTTTTGGCCTCCTGAAGAAATCTTGATACAAACTTCTAAATGCAGCAGCACAAATGTTCATAAAAACTAAACACAGAATGCACTTTATTCCAGTTTGTGAGGCTCTGCATTGACTCTCTGTTCATTTTAAATGTAGAAAAGATTGTGCCTTTAATTTTTTTAAATCTCTTAATGAAGTAGCTCCTCACTATCAGATATTACATTTTATCAGATATGTTAGGTATGTCTCCTTTAGATCCCTAAGATCCTCTAGTCTTTTAAATGTTCACCAGAGTAGAACTAATACGTGCAGAGTTCAGCCCTCATCTCTGGACCAGTCTGCCAGAGGACATCAGAGACTCTCATTCAGCTTCAAACAAAACCTTAAAATGCATTTTTAAAATTTGCATTTAAGTTTGTGGAGTTCTGTGTAATGTACTGGTATCAGATGCCTTTATTTTTTTTATTATTATTTTGGATATTTTACAAGTATTTTCCATTTTATTTTGCTCTCTGTTTTGGTCTAAGGCCCTTTACATGATGATCTGTACTGTACAAATATAATTATTAGAAGTAAAAGTAAGAAAATAGTGACTGTGTTTTTGTGACGTGCTAACATTTGCAACTANCGGATTTGTCTAATATCGATGTTGAAAATAATCAATTGTATTGATATGTTTAAAGGAAGCAGAGCGATGCATCACAACACAAACAAGAAAAAAAATGAATTTATTAGTTTGGGAAAATATGATTACTATAATATGAGTTTATGACAAAAATGCTGGTTGATTTACTGCCATAGCCGGCATCTATTTAATACGTTTTAACTGAGTGACAACAGTGACAGCCGTCATCTCCAGCCTGCAGCCCCTCTGGAGCCGAGGATGCCCGAGAGGAGCTCCACAACCGGGCCTGTGGTGGAGCTAGGCGTTAGAATCAGGATTTTTATTATAGGGTACATTGAAAAAAGAAATGACCATTTTTAACTGCTATTTACATTAAAATAGCTGTATTTATATTAGCAAAAATATTACAAAAATATTATTTAAATATTATTTTACAGATTAATTAAGAAAGAATATTATTTTTTTAACAACGTGTGACTGTAAAATAAGTTTTACTTCATTTAAATCTGCTAAAAATGTCATTTTCACATATATTTGCCGTTACTTTCTTCATAGATTGTTTTTAAACAGCTTATAATTATCAGGGGGACTCAAGTAGTGTCCAAAAATATTACTTTGGCCGACGACGTCCCTACTTAGCTCAATATGTAGTAGTTCCTAGATCAGGAGGAGGGAATGAATGAGTGATTTCAGAGGATTTTTGAGGATTAGCTTTGATAAGTGCACCAGTGTGTGTAAGAGTCCATGAATTTGTGTCTGTTGGTTGTTTCATTTATGTTTACATGCTGGTAAATAACGTCTTATGTTCTTATTGTGAACAAAGTCAGTCATTACCATCCTCTGTGGTGAATATGATGCATCTTTTGTAGCTTTACATAAGAAAGTCTGAAGTTGTGTTCAAGAGTCACCTGGTTACGTCTTTTTCAATAGAAGTTGGCAAACATGAGCTGGCCGCTCTGAAGCACCAACCAGCCTTTCCACTTCTTCCACCCAAACCCCAGTCTGCTGTTGCATGCTGCTGGCCAGGTCCCAGTGTTATTTAACCCTGTTTCTTTCTTTACTGTGACATGTGCTCGACCAACACTTCGACTGCGACTCGCTGACAATGCAGCTGGCTTTGATGAGCCTTTTTGTAACGTTGTCGCTCAGAGTGTAGCCGTAAGAATAACTGCAGAAAGCATCAGCAGAGCATTTTCATTTCAGGAAAATAGGTTCAACAGTATTTCATTGCAACTGACTAAAAACCCCACACCGACCAACAGCTGCCTGATTTGTACTGATCAGCTGCACGGCTGTGAGCATCATGATGGGAATCCTAGTCGTCTCCATTATTATCCTTTTATTGTGGTGGCAGCATAAATGTCACAAACAA
>NW_007577857.1:699327-700656 GCF_000690725.1 Stegastes partitus | reverse complement strand
GTTCATCACCCAAATCTATGTTTTCCCCACGACAGTTTAACACTTTTAGCTCAATTGTATTGTTTGTAGCAGCAACAGGAAGCTTTTTATCAGTAAAAACACTCTGATAAACCCACACTGCTCACACAAAACCAACAGTCAGATACATTTATCAACTAGCTGATGAGCAAACTGGAGCATTTAACAGCTAGAAGCGCCAGACAGTCTTCTCAAGGAATAAAAAAACTGAGCGGAAACAAGAGTGAACACTGGGACTTGTTAAGTTGCCAAAAAAAACATGACTCCAAATGAATGCTAATGATGCTCTGTGTGGATGCGCAAGTAATTGTTTGTCAACAAGTAGACACAACAGCTTTATGAGTCCATAGTCAATATTGTGTCAACGTTACGGGACGGTTTCGCCACCGATCCTAATCCTGATGGTGCCGATCTCAAAGTCACATCGCCACACGTGATTGTTAATGGCTGCAGGATCGGGTGTTTAAAGTGGAACAGAATAAAAACAAACCACGTTCACCTGTTTTATCATCATGCATGTGTCCAGAGCTGCCTCCTCCTCCTCCTCCCTCCATCCTGTCTGTCTGTCTCCCACTGACTCTGAGTTCATCTCCAGCTGGAAGCAGAGACCCCCGGGCAGAGACATCCCTCCTTCCACTGCTCGCTGTCTGTCACTCAGAGCTGTTGTGTCTCTTCAAAGCAACCCCCTCCCTCGCTCACCTTCACATCACCACAACCCACGGCACCGACAACACACCGGGGAGCGACACTTATCACCTACATAACGACGGGAGCATCTCCCCGTGCATCCAGCCCTCGTCTCCTTCACGCCGCCTGGTTACCAGTGAACCAGGGCGTGTAAACAAAAAGCCAAATAGATTCCACAGCTGATTGTTTATGAGTTCTGACAACCTGCGATCCCACCGGGTTAGAGGTTTTGGCAGCTGGATGGAGATACCTGCCGTGCTAAATTTAAATGAGCCCTTTTACCCCGATATAACACTGCTACGCTCAACTTCCCCACAGCGTGAACAACAGCTGGATCAACACCCAGCGCGGTAAAACCTTTATATACCTTTGTCACACATCAGTTTTCATACATACATAATACAAGGTTAAGATGGCTGTGAATGCTAAACAAACCTACAGCGCATGCAAGGTTCAGTTGTGTGTGACACGTGGCAAGTCAAGACGGGAGTTTATGTTCCTCACACTTAATGTGGGTGTTAGTTTTTAAAGTGTCTCTATAATGTTTCCTACCTTAACCACACCTGTTTCATTGACTCTCATCAATACTTTGCAGAATCCTCCCCAGTCAGTATCGGTGTTGTG
>NW_007577857.1:692219-697415 GCF_000690725.1 Stegastes partitus | reverse complement strand
TTATCAGGCTTCTGCAGAGCTTGATGATGAGCTGATCATTTGAATCAGGTGTGTTGGAAGAAGGAAACATCTAAAACATGCTGGATAGGGGCTCTCGAGGACCAGGATTGGACACCCCTGACTTAAAGGGTAAGTCCAACCGACCTGTACTCTTAATCAGTTTACTATTGAAAAATGATTTAAACAAATATACTTTCTACTCTCTTAAATATAAATCCACACAACAACCCATTCTTCTCACTCGAACTGGAGCCTGAAACTCGTATTCATTTACGTAAAAATCTTCCTTTTGATTTTTTATTATTGTGTTTTTTAGAGCAGTTCAGGCAAAAGTAGCAGAAAGTAAAGCAGGTACATTATTTCACTATTGTGATACTTGGGTTTCATTGCTAACAGCAGCAGTGTAATCATATGGAGATACCTTTTAACACCAACAGCTAGTTGTGCTTATATTTACATTTATCAGTAAAACCATTGCTTCTGAGCAACCGGAAATTCTGATCCTCTCAAAATATATTTGACAAAACAGGGTTGAATTTCAACATTCGACAGCATCCTTGGGGTTGAGCGTACCCTCCTGCTCGTCACGTACACGAGACATGTGCTGACGTGCACCACAGCACACGTTTTATTAATAGGTTTAAATCCCCCCCAGGTAACTACGACATACTGCGTCTATGCATGGCTGTACAAATGTCAGCTTTTGACGTCAAACACGGGCCATCAACACGAGAAAGCAGCATTTTTCTCCGTCGGTGTAACCAGCAAAACACGTTGGGTCGCAGCACTGCGAATCCACAAATCACAAGTGGAAACGTTTGGCTCTGTTTGTGCTCATTCACTAACTCAGCCCACTCACATGTAGAAATAGGCAAGAGTTGGCACGATCACGGATTCTGTTCTCTCGTGTGAATGGATTAGAAGCAACGTATGCAGTACGTATATGTAGAAATGTTAGAAGCCCTTTAAAGTGAAGGTCTGTAGGATTGAGTAAAGCTCAGAGCGCGTTTGAAACGACGGATCTCCAGCAGTCGGTATATCTGCTTAGACATGCTGTGTGATAACTGAGCCAGCCTGTAGGAGGAGAACAGTGCATGCTGGGAAACAGATATGATGTCTGTATTTGCAAGTTCTGTCACATCAAGCTCCCCATTCTAAAATTAAACAGTGGTTAAATCAACATTATGCAGTGTAGTTAGCTGAATGGCTCATTTAAAGACCAGCGTAGCGCATACATAATTAAACCACCGAGTAATTGATTTCCATCTCAGCCTTATTCTATAGAGACAAGGCTGGATGATATTTCTTTTATTAAATAAAGCAGGATAAAAATAAAGTGGGTGCCTGGGAGGACAGTGACGAGTCTCGGGGAATATCAGAGACAGGGAGGAAAAGGAGGCTACTAATGAATTGTCCTACATTACAATGAAGTCCCCAAACAAAAGCATGTTTTAGTCATACACAGGACCTCCCCCCCCCCCTCTCCATCAGCTGCCGCCATGGTAACAGCACCTTTTCCTTTTTTTTTGACAGCTCAAGATGGTGAATCGCAAGTGTGAAGAGAGAGAGAGAGGGAAGACAAATGGGAGGCGGAGGAGGCAGCGGAGGGGAAAATGAACGGTTGTGCTCTTTGGCAGGGAGAAAGGGTTTCCCCCTCTCTCTCTCTCTCTCTCTCTCTCGCTGGCTGCCTCCCCTTTTCCCTGAATATGATAAAAGAATTTAGTGTTTGTCTTTCGCACAGACAGTTGACTAAACAAGAGCGGGATTTGCTGTCAGTCACTCAACTCAAAAGATGGGTTTCAATAAATTGTTTTCGCCGCTAATTGAGAATCAACAACAGACAGAGGACGGATGTGAGTGGGCGTCGCTGAAAACAGATCCCCGGCTTCTAACCACAAACACAGAAGCGTTTCCACATGACAGGACGATGCGCTGTTCTCCCCTTGTTCTCTCCGTCGCCGTCTCCCCGACTCTCAGACGCTTCCTCCTTGTCCTCATTACGCGGCGCGCTGTGACATGACAGCCAGCTCACTCGGGGAACCCTTCTAAACCCATATAGCTTTTGGCAATCAACCACCAGCTAAAAATAGCCTATCAGAAATTTCCAGGCATTCTAATTTGAATAATTCATTGTCACTTTAAGTCAGGGAAGTTGGCCTTCCAGGGGAGGGAGGGTGGAGGAGCAGACAGATGAATCCTTGCAGCATTTGTGCAGAGACTCAGAGGGGTCGAGACACAGCTGCTCTGCTGCTGGATCGTGGACAAGGTGATGTTTAGCATCTGAAGGGATGTGGCTCATACTGTATGGACACTGTGGCACATACACTGGTGTTCAACAAAACTGCATCACCAAAGTGTTTCCCATTTCCTGACCCTCTTTTATTGAAATACAAACAAAAGATGTTCATTAATGCTAACTAGAATTGGGTATGTGCTCTCAGAATGTTCTAAAAATGACCAACTTCAGCCTTTATGCAGCAGTTCTGGTAAACATGGCATATAGAGCTGGAAGGTCATCATAATTTAACTGGAGTTGCTTCAGTCTTTAATTTAAATGGAAAACAAAATGAAAGGTTCACCATCCTGACACAAGCAACTCTTACTAGGTCATTCAGGTGACAATGACAATTTTTAAATTTTTTTTTAAGTTATTTTTTTGGCCTTTATTAGATAGTGTTAGTGAGAGAGAGACAGGAAAGTAGGGGAGAAGACATGTGGGAAAGGGTCATGATTCGAACTCATGACCTCCACATCAGGACTGCAGCCCTGTACATGGGACGCCAGCTCAACCAGGTGAGCTATAACGACGCCCGACAATTACAATTTTAAGGGCTGATCCACTGTCTCTGAACAAGCAACCACTACTCCCATCCATCCATCCATCCGTTATCTATACACGTCTTAATCCTCACTAGGGTCATGGGGGGCTGGAGTCTATCCCAGCTGACTCAGGGTGGAGGCAGGTTCACCTGGACAGGTAACCAGTCTATCACAGGGCTACACTTAGAGACAGACAACCAAGCACACTCACATTCACACCTACGGACAATTTAGAATCACCAATTAACCTCAACATGTTTCTGGACTGTGTGGGAGGAAGCCGGAGAACCCGGAGAGAACCCACGCTGCACGAGGAGAACATGGAGACTCCACACAGAAAGATCCTAGGTGTCCTCTCTCAAACCGGTGACCTTCTAGCAGTGAAACAACAGTGCTAATTACTGAGCAACCTTGCAACCCATCTAACAACAATTCATATCATATTTCAGTCTCTATTCAACCGAGTACCCAAAATTTTGCTCCAGTCACAGCTCCCAACAATGGCTGCACTAACTATGATGTGAACAAAAGAAGAAAGTCCGGTGATCTAGCAGTTAAGAAGAGAGGAGGCTGGGGTAGAGGGATGAGTCAACAAAACACACTGACTGTGTACTGATCGGCTGTTGGTGGACAGTCACTGTCTGGGAATTTTCTGTAATTCTAACCGTGAAGATGAAGGTCTCCTAAATGACCTCAATGCTGCCACCTGAAAACGGCATTTACATTTTGTAAAAACAGATTTTCTCTCCAGACGGTAAAACTATGGTCCGTTTGGACCTTTATCCAGGAGACGGAGGTTTGTGTCCCATGTAGGACTGTTGTTTTTTGCACCAGAGTGTTATTTGCACCTGCTGTTTGGTTTGGTTTAGGCACCAAAGTACTCGTTTAGGTTTAGGAGAATACCACAGTTTGGCTTAAAATACAACCCATTCAGAACTGGTTAGAAACTTCTTCTCCATGTTCTGGGTTCCAGGCTGATGTGTTCTGCCCCATGTAGCACATGACTGGTTGGTTGAAAAGGAGCAACAGTAAAGGAATGCAAAAGATATGTTGAAATAGGAGGAAACAGTTTCATTCAAAACATAGTTGAGAGTGTACTTTACCTGTATAGGAATATAAAGTACAAAACGTCTCATTTTATTTAAAATCAGGGCCTGTACTCACCCTAACCCTTACACTAGTATTAATGAAGTCATTTTTCTGCCTAAACTTTACCAAACCTGAGCCCTCGTGGTGTTTTATAACCGAGTCATTTTAAGCTGTGATCTGTGTTGCCGTTGTAGCGCGCAGGAAAATGAAATCATCTGGCTGATCATGACATCAGATAAAATAACAGCTTTGTGCCGTTCTGGAGGGCAAAAGACCAACAATGTTTCTGCTCAGTTATAGTAGAAGTAGTTCCAATAACTTCAAACCAAATGGCTGGAAAAAGCCATTTTTTAAATCATTTATGAAAACACTGTGCCTGACTCCATGCTTTATTAAGCTCATGATACTATTTGTCTTTAGTAAGCACATGTATGTGGCCATTTATTATAAACAAGCCTGGGAGCTCTTATAGCAGGAAGCTCTTGCATATTTCACGTCCGACATGTGTTCCAGTGCTGATCTCATTACTGATCACTGTTGGAGGTTTTACCAGCGACACACTTGACAGCCATTTAACAAGGTGATATCAAAGCAACGCTCTTTGGCTCTGATGGGGATATCACAGCCTAATCGACTGACTTGTCTTCAACTATCCGGCTCTCAAAGCTGTCCGTCGTTGTTTCATTCAACCTTTATGTCTATTAGTCTCGGCGCGCTGGACAACAAGCTGTTGCTGCAACGTTCCCAAACTGTCTCTGGCTCATCAGCGGCTCGTCTAAATCCAAGACAGCAGTAAAAAATCACTTCTAAGAAATGACTGATCTGTTTGATCCGTGTGCTCTGACCTCTGACTTTGACCCTTTCTTGATCAGCTCTTTCAAAGGCGTGAGTCACTTTGACAGCGTCGTCCTCTGTCTTTGTAGGGACAGTTTGATCTTCTCCACGGCAGGGGGCAGATTCTTTTGTTTGTCTGGAGTCAGCTTACAACAGAAAGAACAGTGCCTGGATGTATTGGTGTCACTGATGGACGTTGTGTTATAATAGTTTGTCATTTAGATCATGTTAGTTCTATATACATACATGTGTATCCTATGCTTTATATATTTCTTTATGTGTCACTTTGCTGCAAGATGAAAAAGGACAAAGGTGTCTGTTGTCATGCGTACTCAGAGCCGGCCCTAGGCATAGGCAGTATAGGCAAATGCTAACACGCTTACCCGGCTAACTGACATGTATTCAGGCAAGTATGTGTCAACAAGCGCCGATGCAGTTTCTCTACCTTTAGCA
>NW_007577857.1:686597-691945 GCF_000690725.1 Stegastes partitus | reverse complement strand
CGGTAGAGAGACTGCATCGGCGCTTGTGGTTAAATATTTTCCTGAATACACGTAAGTTAGCCAGGGAGTGTCGCAAAGACTTGTTTCTTCAGTTTCATTTCGTGTGGTGTTTATACTTAAGTAAAAGCTTGAATACATGCATACAGTTTGTGTTACTGTATGAAAATTAGGAGTGAAATTCACAGTGATGCTAGGGGCGCTAACGACAATCTTGCCTAGTGCACCAAATTGGTCAGGACCGGCCCAGTGTGTACTACAGTCTTCAATAACTTCAACCAGGTCAGGAAAGTTTCCGCTCTGTGTGCATGATTGTAGGTTGTTCTGGAGTTGGTTTCCAAGTTACATGGAGGATATGAGAACGTGCAGTGGGGATTAGAGAGATGTGGCGTCTTTTTAAATATTAACCACTGGTGTTAAAATGTTTATGCACATCTCTCGCATGAACAAAGTTTTGGGCGATGAGTAACAGATCTGCTAACAATCCGGAAACTGGCATCTAAAACGCCTGCTTCCTGTCACCGCAGTCGTCTCGTATCATTAAATTCCAAATATTTCTCAGCCCGCTGTTTCCTGTCAAAGCTGCCCCAAATAACGCTCGGTGGAAAACAAAGAATTTAAGACAAAGATTAAAGGGAGCAGCGGGCAGACAGCATGCGAGCATTTATTGTAACATCACTCAAAAACCTACAACAAAAGCTTTTTTTTTTTTTCAACCTCTCCAGTCAGACAAAAATACTCCCGCTTGAAGATCCCGGGAAGACTGTGATACTAAATATAACCAGCACGCCTCTCTCACTGCTTCTCTCTTTCATCTGTTCATCTGCCCATCAATATTTCAGAGCTCTGCCTATGGCTCAGACGGCCCATTGACTCATGAAAGCTGATGTTTATGTGAGCATGTCAGCGGTATGGCGGCATAAATATTAGCAATGGCTGCACTGATGAACTTTGTCAGTTTTAGTGCAGTGTATCACCGGGAGAAGGCAAAAAATAACTCAAAAAATACTTCAAAACCTCAATAACTATGAAATGTAAGAAGAAATATCAGGCTTTATGCTTTTCTTTTTAATCCCTTTTCTTTTTCGCACCCAGTAAAAAATATTTTGGACTTTTTACTTTGCGTGTAACTTCACTCTGTTCAAAATGTGCTTCACTTTCTACATAAATGTAAAGTAAGAAAGGTTAGCCTCAGTTAGACATTAGAGCTACGCAATATAAGAAAACTGAAAACCTGACAATATATATGAAATGAATGAAATGAAATGAAATGAAAAACACTTTATTTATCCCAGAAGGGAAATTCAATAATAATAATATATGTTTACTAGAGGACTTAAATAACAGTTTGCAGAGAAATGATTGTTCTAGATTGACTGGGGTGGTTTTATAGTGCATCTGCATTAAAGACAAAAAACAAACAAAAAAAACCCTTTAGAACCTTATAATGTTACATGAGCAAAGGCATCCAACATATTTCTTTTGCTCATTCAGATTTGACTAAACTCACCATACAGAGCTTTGTGTTGCTGATTTAAACGGTCAGCTGCAGCAAATGCAACACGATGCCAGGACAGTATCTGATATTGGTCCACATCATCCCTTCTGTACCTAAAATATTCCCATCCAGCTGATATTGCATTTCTTTCTGCAACCAAATCCTCCTTGTCAGTGTTTCTGTGTTTATTTCACTGTGAACATGTGGAGCCTGCATGCCGACAAACTCAGTGACTTGTGGATTAAAGTATTTATTTATTTTCAAACTCATTATTCCCTAAACCCTGAAGTCAGCGATGCTCTATCAACAAAAAAGTTCCAACACAGTGAGCTAAACAGTCCCCGGAGTTCCTTCACTAATGTCACATTCACACATAGAAACACAGATCCTGGACCAGCGCTCTGGATTTACATGGATGTGCCTGTAACTCATTATTTATGCTTCAGGAAAATTGGAAATGTTTGGACAAAAAGTTTAAAACAACAACAACAAAAAGAATAAATACAAGATATGCAAATATGTGACAAATACAATAAAGTCTGAGAGAAATACAAGCAATCAATAAATAATCAATTAAATGTATTTTAGCAGCTGTCTAGTGGGGACACTTTATATTTTCTTTATTAACTTTTGTTGTAATTTTTTCTGGTAATTAGTTTTTTAATTTCATTATGGGGTTCAATACAATTAAAAAGAATACATGAATCATTTTTGAGACAATTTAGATTACAGCAGTTGGAGATAAACTTTAATTACAACTTGAAGGATCCTATCTAAAGACATCCTTCAGTAAAAAAAGAAAAAAATTAAGGTAAAATGTTCCTTTTACCTCGTTAACATATGGGGTCATGGCTGAGCATTTCCACTGATCAACGACAGCCTTAAAAACACAGACTTCTGTGGTTTCGTATGTGACAAACACTGAAGAACCAATCCTGTCAGCTTCCAGGATGGAACCTTTTGTGTTCTTCATCAGAATCGGTTTCTAGTTCAAACATGTGTGGCTAAGTTACTCCGGTATCACAACTTGGTATTGTGTAGCGCAGAGTAGTTTTATATAGTTTGAGCCATAGACTGTATAAAAGATAGACGTAGCTACCGTGACGTCACCCGTTGGTTTCTGCACTGAGAAAATGAAGCCAGGGTTTTGCTACTTCCTGGTTGACATCTTGGATTTTTGGAGCCAGTGACGCAGAGGGGGGCGGAGCCATAGGAGCAGCGATTGGTCAGACGGATTGAGAGGCGGGCCCTCTCTGCCCGCCCACATTTACCGCCTTCTGCTCGCTTCGTCTGTATGGTCGCTGTTGACTGTCAATCAAGCCAGCCACGCCCCTTGCCCCGCAAAATATTGATGATTTTTTTTTAAAATTCAGTATTGATTTATTTTCAGATTGGCCACCTGATCTCTGGATTTGACCATGAAAACTAACAGTGATACTGCAGGTTTTTGACACTTCTGGGTTGGCTTCATTTTTCAGGGCAGGTTGCTACGTCCATCTTTTATACAGTCTATGGTTTGAGCACAGTCAAGGTGAGCTGGTGTGCTCAAGCTGCAGCAAGGGATGAGTGGAACAAGATGCAGGGAACGTATAGATCTGGAGGAAGCAATGGTTGACAGTACATCTAAGGAGGAGGGGATCATTTCCATGTACATTTTTGATACACAGAGATGAGTTTTAGGAGTTTAATCAATGACCATAGAGGGAGTTTTCGTTAAATGAGTTTTCTGTAAATATTTCTCTTTGGAACTGCACCAAAATTCAAAACTCTGACAAAACACATCTTTTATCCCTGACTTCCTAAACGTCACGGTCGGATTGCAGCATGCAGTCCCTGTCCCCGAGCCACCCTGGTCTCTAAAGCAAACTGACAGTATGCAAATCATTACTAATCTTAATAGCCCCAAAAACGCCATTACACACACCCGTTTCCTGCTGAGGACACTGACTGCCCGTATTCCCAATAAAAGACGCAATCCTTTGATTCCATATTCAAATCCCGCTCCCCAATCCTCAGAGACTAAATGTGACATTAATCACATTTCAAGGCTGTGGCACATCTGAGAGTCCAACATGATAATCTGAAACAGAGGAGGATCAGAGAGACAAGGCTCGAATGGAAGACGAGTCGCCTCATTTGACTTAACAGCCTTGATATTCCAGCGGCCCACGACGCATTTGATTTAGTGTGGCACAAAGCGCTCAGGGCCCGGCTGTGTCTTAAGTTGAGGAACCCCAGTTTGACAACAGGATTGTTGTGTGGGCTGAGGCGAACATGTGAGGTACTTTTTTGCTGAAAATGTGTGAAGCAGATCGGTTGAGTTTGTTTCAGATTTGTCTGATGTGTGTGAATCTAGGTTGATTCAACACTGTCTGCTTCTGTCAGGAGAAACATTGACAAGTTGAACATCCAGGTGGCTCAGACACACACTGTGAAAACAAGGCATCCAAGGGGATTGTTTTTGGCATTAAATTCCATTTCTCACTACTTGGACTACCTTGTTACATCAAAACAAGTAAAAAATAGCCCTGACAGATCACAGCAAATGTCTCCAGAAATTATAGGAAGCAAGAAATACGACTAAAGATGCAGATAACGAAGACAGGAGCTCAGTATCATGTGTGCATGGAGGCCTGCTGTAATAAAGTTATTATTAGACTGACAACACTGGCCTAATTAATGAGCGCTGCATGAGCTCAGTGATGTGTGGATGTAAGAAGTGAAGACGTTAGTCTTACAATGAAACTGAGGCTTTGATTCACCTGAGACTCGACTCCCTTAAGACTTAACTTGAGGAACAATTAAGAAATATAAAAAGCACTTTTCTCAATACACACTAATATTAAGACAGGTAAACTATGTGCAGACACAGTGGCCAGGAGCCAGTGTGACCTTAGCCTGGCAGGCTAATGGATTAAATACAGCCAAAATATTGACTCGTGGCTGAGGTCATGTAGGAGTTTCAGATTTACCAGTCTGGTTCAGCCAATCCAACGTGTTCAGCACACGGTCAGGAGAGTTCCATGCAGAACTTTGCTTTAACACTCCTGGGAGCTGAACTGACATAAGACTTGGACTTTTCTTCACTGATGTGAGAGTTGTCTCATATTTGTCTCGATTAACCCTAAATCTTGACTTGGATTTTTGTTGACAGACTTCAGACTTAACACGTTGCCACTTATTACAGACCTGATTTAAAACCTGTCTCAGTTTGGACTCATCTAACGTGGTTCTGGATATGACCTCGTCTTGACAGACCTGACATTCATAGCTGACCTGAGGTTTAACCTGGACGTGTCTAAACTAACTTGAGACTTTACTTACATTTGTTTTAATTACCCTGATGCTTGACATGGACTTTTCTTGACTGACTTGAGACTTGACATGTTGGGATAAATTCTGCTGATGTGGGGCTGGAGTTGGACTTGTCTCACCCGACCTGACAACTGACTTGTTTTGACAGATCTGACTCTCTTGACTGACCAGGGAATCAACTTTGGTGTTGTAGCAACTGACTTAAGACTTTTCTTACATTTATCTTTATTAACCACAATGTCTGACTTAAACTTGTCTTATCTGGATCTCAGGAATGGAATTGTTTCAGCTGACATGAAACCTAACTTTGGACTTGGTTCAACAGATTTCAGACAAGATATAATCTTGTCTTGATGACTTGAGTAATTTAAGATTTGACTTTAGACTTGTCTTTGTTGACTTTACACTTTACTTGTCCCTGCTGAGATAAGACACTAAATGGACTTGACTGAAGTGAGACTCAACTTTTGCTTGACTGACGTAAGACGCTAAGACTTGACTTAGAATTGTCTAAGTTGAGACATGACTTTGACTTGTC
>NW_007577857.1:680222-686404 GCF_000690725.1 Stegastes partitus | reverse complement strand
GTCTTAACTGATTTCAGACTAGATTCGGGCTCGTCTTGAGTGACCTAAACCTTGTCTTGGATTTGGTCTGAACTGACGGAAGACTCGACACATTTGTCTCGATATAACTGATGTTGGACTCAAACTTGTGTCTACCAACTTCAGACCTGAAGCAGACTTGCTCTTAAAAATTGCAATAGCAAAAGCAATTGACAGTAACACCGGCTGTCGATTAACTATGAGAGCTTTGACAAGCTAATGCGAGCAACAACAAGACAACACAACAGCTTTAGCCACATCATATATATTTGGATGTATTCATGTGTGCTTTTGGATGAAAACACCCTGAACAGTTCTGCATCAAGACTGCATTGAACAGGGACTGGACTGTTCCATCCTCCCGTCATCCATTTGCAGATAAGTCGAAAAGAACATATGATTTGTGTGTCTGTAGTGAGATCGTGCCTGTGTGTGTGTGTCCACAACTGAATCCGTGCTAGAGTGTAAAAACTGATGTCAGTATCCGGGCTTTTTTCTGTTGTGATTAAAAGCCGAGTTGGCAGGCATTTGCTCAGCCCTCCCAAGATTTCCTGAATACATGAATACATTATTGTCATTTAAAAGAAACAAACATGCAATTATATGGAGAGTAGGAATAAAGGGGAGAAACAAGCCTAGTCAAACTGCTATACATGCTCGCTTTGTGCGTGACCGAGTCCACACGCATGCACACACATGAACACACACATGCACTTTACCTCCTGCTGACTTCCACAGCTCTTCCCTTCAATCACACCCTGCTAAAAACAACATGTACCTTTCTCCAATAAATGAGCCTATTATCTGTCACTTTGCTATTATTTGTGCTCTGACAAGCTTCCTGCTCCAGATTTCATTGGCTTAATTTAGCCAAAAGCTACACCGAAGTGGGTCACACACACACACACACAAATAGCCGGGCTGGCAGGGTCCGAAGCACAGCGGTCCGGGGAGAAAGTTCTCCTCCCTCGTTACGGTACAGGTATAACCACGCCATTGAAATTCAAAAGCCATTGTGAGCTGCAGATACAAATTATCCCAGTTTGCTATCTGGCATCGCGGTGGGGGAGAAGGTATTGTTGAGCTCCAGCTCTGATAAATAAACCATGGGGCGCGACGTCTTGCACAATGGTTGAAGGTCAAATCCCATGACTCTGCAATGGCTGTGCAGTTTTATTCCATTCTCAGTCCGGACTCATGAATTTCAGAGAAATAAAGCACAGAGTTAAATAGCCTTCACTGTGCAGGACATGTGAGACAGATGCATAAACCTAAAATGAGGGGGTGTGTGCATAAAGCATGACTAGGAATAGGAAGTAGTGACCGTGAAGGACATGGAGGGGCTGTTACTTATCACCAACTCGGTTCACTTCCTGATTCATGCAATGAATTCTAACACGGTAGAATGTCTACTTAGTGACATCAGTGCTACGAGTTTGTCCTGTCTGTCAGCCATCTTTGCAGACTGAAGTGCCAATCTGTTGCGCTTCAGTCCTCAGTCTGGCATCATGTTCTTGTTAGGGTTCTTTTTGTTTTTTTGCCTCAACCGATCAACAACTATCCATTGCACCTCTGTGATTTGTAGTCAACTTGGATTCTGTGGTAGCAGGTAGGTAGGAGTTTATTTCAGGATCATACATACACTGAATATTTCAACACTGGTCTTGTGAAAAACAACCCAAACTCAATGTCTGTTTGTTGAGTTGTTGGGTTTTCTATTTCACACAGAGTTCATCAGCACATTGAGTTTGACCGTTTGCCACAGAACTGTGGATATTCACATTTTCCACGATTCCAAGCGGTGCCATGACAGTTCAACAGTCAAACAGCAGCTGACAGAACAATTTGGTATCAAGATCCACTTGCAAGCTTGTTCCAGAACTTTCGACAATATCACGTGGTTCTCATCAGCTACTGTTTCCTCAGTCAAAAGTAAACTGTGAATCGTATTTGATGGAGAGTGAGATGGATTGAGTATGCTCAAGGGTTTATTGGCTTAGAGGGTCCTGAAAATGAATTAATGTTTGGTAGTTAGGATCGAGACTAGTGTAGGTTAAAAATCGAACTCAGTAAATGTCCATCAATTCATCCATCCATATCTATACACCTCTTAATCCTCACCAGGGTCATGGGGGGCTGGAGTCTATCCCAGCTGACTCAGGGTGAAGGCAGGTTCACCTGGACAGGTAACCAGTCTATCACAGGGCTACACTTAGAGACAGACAACCAAGCACACTCACATTCACACCTACGGACAATTTAGAATCATCAATTAACCTCAACATGTTTCTGGACTGTGTGGGAGGAAGCCGGAGAACCCGGAGAGAACCCACGCTGCACGGGGAGAACATGGAGACTCCACACAGAAAGATCCCGGTGTCCCCACCGGGACGCGAACCGGCGACCTTCTAGCTGCGAGGCAACGGTTTAAAAAAAAAAAATCTGAATTAACATGCCTCTGACTGAATATTGTCATTTCAGACTGTGATTATATATTAAAAAATGTAACTGTTACTTAATATATGAAGAATAACTTTTGAATAATGTTCTTAAAAAATAACTGTGACATCATGTTAACAAACTGCCACTTTAAGGGTTAAAATCTTAAAAATTAGTGAATATTTGGCATTTATGTCTAACTCTGTGAAAGTGGAAAATTATATTAATGTGTCATGTTTATATGGTCGTTTTTTTAAGAGAACATTTTTGTTCTTAAGGGCCACAACTGACAGCTAAGGGTTAAGCTTAACTTAAAGTTTGGACATGCTGCACATGAACTCAGTGAAGACAAGACCTGATGCTCATACAGTTGTGCTCCCTGGCTGCAAATTATATTGCTTTAGCATCGACAATGTGCATGCAGGAAGTGTGATGTAAAGTCAGGCAAAATAACTCAAACACATCATGCTTCAAGTTTTCTTGCTCCTTCATACAAAAGGAAAACTTGCTTAGTGTCCATTTTCTATGAATAAGAGAAGTCTTTCTGACAAATTGTCATTTACGCTGATTTAAAGGTTTCTGGATACAAACTCTACAAAGAGACCAGGAGAGAAAAACTGAAAATGATGATTTGTTGTATAGAAATATTTCAGCTGCAGAAAAGCGGACATTGAGTAAAAACAGGCCCTCTGCTGACAGCGTCGTGCACTACATGTGACAAAACATCTCATTCGTCGGACCAGTTAAAGCTCTGCATGATGAGTGCAAAGTCAGATATGAATGACATCCAAAGCAAAATGCCTCCAAACATTCTGGATGCCACATAAGAAAGATTCCAACTGGCTTTGTTCAGCTTTTTTTTCTATTTTCAATGCAGATGCACTAAATCACCCCAATCATTCTAGAATGATTCATTCTGTCCAAACAAAGTCATTCAAGTCATCTGCTGAGAATTCCTGTATTGTCGCAGTGTTCGTCTTTCTTCCACTATTGTGCAGCCCTATTGTGTTTAACAATCACTTATTTTCCCTTCTCTACGGATGATAGTCCAGTCCCTGAGTTAACGTATTGTGAATCATTGATCGTGTGAATTTTATCGTTCTACATCCTAAAAATCACCAAAACATCACCTGCAGATGTGCGATCAGTTTCACAGTGAGACGAACTCATCACACAGATCAGCGTCATCTTCAGGGCCGTGGCTTTCACTGAGACACGAGGTAGGGAAAGCCACTGTTGCTATGGCAATGAGGAACGTGTAAGTGGCGGCTGAGGAGCACCGTGACAAAAGACAAGGCCGGATCCAACAACGCCTGCACCGGTCGGCCCTGAGCTGAATGCTGATGCGGTGTGACAATACCACGATTTCAAACCAACATTCAAACCGAGGCTCGTACCTGAGACTCTGTACACTCAGTGTGTCTGGCAGCAGTCAGTGCTCATTAGAAGAACTAAAAGCAGTAAACACTTCGACGTTCAGACACTGAATGCACGCTGACATGACAGCCGGCACCAAAATAAAAGTCTGACAAAATAAAAGTCAAGACAACTGCCTGGTCATTCGTGTTGTGCTGCAGCTAACAATTGTTTTCCTTTTGAATGAATGTGCTGATGAATTCATCCATGAATTATCTGGTTTATAAATAAATAGATGCCAATCACAAACACACCAAAGCTGACGTCTTCAGATTGCTTTGTTCATCGGGACCAACTTTCCAAAAAAAATCCAATGACATTCAGTTTACTCAGATCTGAGACAAAGAAAAGAACCTCAGATCTGAAAAGCCAGAACCGGCAAATGTTTGGCGTTTTGCTTGAAGATGTCCTGAACAGATGATTAAAATAGATTTATTTATTAACCAGGTAATATATATTCATCTCCACTGTATCTGGCAAGTTTTTACAAAGACACAACAGGCTGTTCGTCTCTTCAGCAAAAATTAATCCTATAACAGATTTCTGATCTGCCAATGACAGTGACGGTTTAGTTAAAGGTTCACTGAGCTGTTCTGAACCACCAGAGGTCATCTGTCAGGAAACATAAACACCAACCATTTAAAAAACAATCTTTAAACAGTCTCATGCTGTCCTTTTATCTGTTGGTTGTGTCTTAAAATAGGATTCCACACATTGTAGGTTTGCAACCTCAGTCTTTATCCACCATCACGGACACAACATATCATTAAAACACAAATAAAATGAAGGTTATGTAGAATTTCAAAACACTTTTCTTTGTGTAAAGGGCTAAAAGTCTGTGTCTTATTCATAATAAATTCACATTAATAGCAGCTAAGGTTGATTTCCTTCTAAGCTCTAACATTCAGAAGAGTAGACAAAGTGGTTCACCAATAGGACAGGGTGATCGGCCAAAAACATTTATCATGATATAAATGAGAAAATTTGCAGTAACGATATAACTGACACCTGTCCAGGGTGTCGCCTGCCTTCGCCCTAAGTCGGCTGGGATAGACTCCAGCCCCCCATGACCCTAGTGAGGATTAAGCGGTGTAGAGATGATGGATGGATATAACTGACGATGTAACTGACACTTCAGAACTGCACAACTTTATTGGTGCAAATTTTTCAAAAAATAACTTTTTTTCTATTTAGCAAGCAGCTGTTTCTGATGGGCATTCAAGCTGTACTGTGCTAAAATCTAGAGGGCATAAGTTGTGAATTGCTTGCTGACAATTTGTTTAATCAAAAGGCATTTAAAATAGAAATGGGCTGACAAGTCCTGAGCAGAACAATGCATCGGATCCACAAAGGTAAAGTAGAGTTTAAACATTAAAACTTTGCAGCCAGTTTCTTTGGTCTAACTCATGTCAGTTTGGGGAGGGGTTATAGTGGTGGGTGAATATTCGGACTGACGGGGTGGAAGTGGCCGGGTTTGCACAGGCAGTACGTGGCTGCTAATGTCAGTTTAGGATAGCGGTTGCAATTTTGTTTCCAAGATTGGGTGGTAGCAGCAGTGGCAGGGTGGGAGGGTAGTGGCGGGTGGTGGGCGAAAATTCAGATCTCAAAATTGCTATCCAGACACCACAACGACTGAATATTCCGATATTCGGGTCCAGCCCTACTGTGACGGTCGATGCACTACATTTGCCCTCCTCCTCGGACGCCGCCATGCTTCTCGCTCCATGTGCTTCAGACCGGACAAGAACAACGGCACTGTGCATTTTACTCAAATTTTATTGTGATATTTCAATTTCATATCATCCCCTAACATTACACCGGTATTACTGTGCACGGTATGATGTGGCCCAGCCCTGTTCACCAACATTCTTTCCCAAAGCCTACGTCATAATCAGACAATCCAAGATCATCAGTCTTAAGACACATGCTTTCACTATCAGGGAATTCAGCTCAGCGTGCACAACATACTGTAGGTAGCAACGCTACAAAGGACAACCTGTAATTCAACTGGCAGATTAGCATGTACCCATAAACCTTTGCCTTCTGAGGTGCTGGTGATTGACTGATGAGCCTTCATCATGGCTGCATTCAAACAAGAAGAGCTGCATTTGTGTGGCTTCCCCATGTGGACAAAAAATACATGTAAAAACCCCCTAAAAATAGAGCTCCTTCACCAATCAGGTTGATGAAACCACCCAGCATGACGTCAGTCCTCAGCTTGCTCCTCCGTGTTCCAGCCTCCAGCTGGACAGCGGGGAGGCCCCTGTTCAGGACTGATTGCAGGGCAGAGCTGGCTGAGTGTAACCCCC
>NW_007577857.1:676482-680207 GCF_000690725.1 Stegastes partitus | reverse complement strand
CCTCAGGCGGGGTGAAATTGCAGGTCCCACTTTTCCATTATGCTCGGCGAGATGGACGCCCACAGGCAGAACTGTGAGCGAGCAGCACCGTTTGCCTTATAGAGGAGTCCGGCCAGTGATATAATCCCTCGTGGGATTTACTGTTGACCCACTAAAGGTCACACAGAATGTAATACAAGCAGGCTATAGAGTGTCATGACGGGCTTGAGTTTCAATATTGATGCCTGAGTGAAAGCAGTGGTCCGAACAACTTCCAACATTTGTACGTGGTGTTTGATATGCTTCTTGAACAACACGCAGAAAACTATGTTAGAACACAGATTACAAGGCAAAATAACTACAACACAAATAGACTTCCACTTCTCTTTGAGAAAACATTTCATATTTTGATATATATATTGTGATCAAAACTGTCCCGTAACTCTGTGAGCCTTTTCACTACTAGAGGAGCAACACTGTTCTGAACATTCAGGTGGTTTAGTTGAGTTAGTGTTAACACAGTGATGTAAAAACTCTATGACAAGAAAAGATCCTGCAAAAAACATTCTCGTGCAGCACAAGAACAAAAACATTATCAGCAAAAAGTTTGTCTTCGCTGCTGTACATACATCAGTCCAGTGATTTTCAAGTAGCGGCCTGAGCCTGGTCAGTCATGAGGCGGTAATGAAGAGGAATAATAAAAAAAAAAACTCTGCTCAACAAATCTGTATGTGCTGAACTGTATCTAGGTGGAATATATTTGCTTTGTTTCCTGAAATACAGGTAAACTTTATATATGTATATTTTAATTAAACTAGGGCTGGACAGTATATCTGAAGAATTGATCAAGATAAAAAGCTTTATTTCAGTCAATATTGACCAAAATTGATCAGTTTACATACATTAATTTAATTAATATTTAATAAAGACCAGCAGAAAAAAGATTTAATTTGATTTCAACCACTTTACTTTGAACTGAACCATTTGAGCTCAGTTATATTGGGTCAATAATTTAATGTTAACGCAACAATGGACAACACTCATATAAATGTACACACAGCAATACATGAAAAAAAAGGATAAAGAAATTATCTCACCCTGGTACACATGAAATAAAGAAATCAGTAAAACCTGGAGGTGCACGAAGGGTGATAAGGGTGAGGTGAGGTTAAGGTTCCCAGTGGGTGGCTCAGACTGGGAGTCACCAGACAGGCACCCTGTCGGCTATGTATGTCCAAAATGACACAAAAAGTCTTATAGCTGACATAAGTTTGTTCCTCAGGTTTGTGATTAATAAAGCCCCAGAAGTGCAGTTTAAAGGTAGAAATGCTCAGTTATGGTGCTGACTGGGGGCTGCAAGGTGGCGCAGTTGGTAGCATCGTTGCCTCGCAGCAAGAAGGTTGCCGGTTCGCGTCCCGGTGAGGACACCCGGGATCTTTCTGCGTGGAGTCTCCATGTTCTCCCCGTGCAGTGTGGGTTCTCTCAGGGTTCTCCAGCTTCCTCCCACACAGTCCAAAAACATGTTGAGGTTAATTGGTGATTCTAAATTGTCCGTAGGTGTGAATGTGAGTGTGCTTGGTTGTCTGTCTCTAAGTGTAGCCCTGTGATAGACTGGTTACCTGTCCAGGTGAACCTGCCTTCACCCTGAGTCAGCTGGGATAGACTCCAGCCCCCCACGACCCTAGTGAGGATTAAGTGATGTATAGATGATGGATGGATGGATGGTGCTGACTGGGAATGTCTCTACCAATGTGTCTAAAACTCCACGTCAACAAGCTAAAAGGTTTTAATTGAGGTTGTCTTTAAAACAACCACGTTTCAGTTAACACATAAACATAACTGGAACGCTCCAGAGTGCTGGTTGGGGATGAACTGTCCTCCTCCGACCTGTGCAGAAACCTGTTTCTACAACTTAACATGAACACGTCGCAGCTGTATAGAAAAACAACTGTGACTGTGATCTCAACGCCAGCACAGTAACTTCTACGTGTCTGTTCTGACAGTGGCCGAGGTGTCTGACTGAAGCGCAGGGTGCTCAACCCAACCCTTGGCTGACATACCTGACTTGGTAGGAGCATGAATGTAGCTGCAGTTCATCTCTGAAACTTAGGCCGAACACGGGGTCAGCTTTGTGTGTCACAGGCAGTGTCCTGATGGAAACCCCGACCTGCTGTCACAGTTCTACTTAGAGTCACTCACAGCAGCTGCAGTGATACATCCATTACTATGGTCTAACCGCCACGAATCACTTTCCCCCTAAAATGGAATTTGATGTCTCTGCCAAACGGACGAGACCAGGCCTGATTCTTCAAGTCTCCCGGGCTTGACAACCTTAACAATGAATAAATTCATGTTTGATGTAGCTGCAGTCACACTCCCCTCTCACATCCAGCAGCCACACACACACACACACAGGAAGCCTAGAAACCTGAATGTTCATGCAAATGCAAATGAAGGTCAAGGTAGTGGGTTTTTTTAAGGCCTGTGTCGGTCTGGGATCTGGGCCTTGTGACTGATTAGTGGCCGGCGGCTAAATGTGAAACACCTCCTCTTCAATCTGATACACCTCATTTCCTGTGTCACAGGGAAATATAGCATTCAGTGTGTCTCCACCCATGGGAGCTATGTGCAAAATAATTGGCCAGGAGATGAATTATTTATCTGTTTTGGTATCTTAAGGCCTTGTCCTGACAATACATATAATTATTATCAGGCGTGACAGAAGTTTCCTCCGGTGTCCACTTTGTGTCCAGCCGAGTACGACGTCTGGAGGATACATTTTAGAATGTAAAAATGGAAATAAATGACTATGGATGATGTTTACTGAGCAGTAATCTGAATATATTGCTACTATTTGGTAGCTAAACATTGACAACACTTACCAACAAGCATCACAAATCAAACCGTCCCTTCCTGGTGAGATGACCTCAGCTTGACAGTGCTGCTAATGTGCTATGCTGTCAGATACAACAATCAGGAGGGTTTTTTTTGCTTCAAAAATGATCAAAGCCTCACATCTGTTGGCACTACAGTAAATCTATTTGTGGCTTTGCCTGCTGAATTATTCATATCAGATATATATTCTGGTCCTGACTGATCACTCATGAAACGGTGTCATGTCGAGGCGACTTTGTGGAGGTGCATTTCAGGATTTATTTTAAAGAACGTGACACCGTCTTGTTGTTCTGTAAAGTTTACACAAGTGCTCAAATGACAATTAGATTAGATTTTATACTTTTTGTCCTCAGAGCATACATATGATCTCCTTTTAGGTGCAGTTATATACTCCTATTAAATCATTGTCTGTAATAACAGGACAGAAGAAGCCAGACACCAAACCAGATGCGTGTCATCCATACTTCCATAGAAGGATTTATTATGTCCCAATATGTCAAACATAACACGGCAAAAATACCTGAATGTCCAACAACATGTGATTGGATTTTGAAGTATGAAAGTCAGCTGGTCATTCTGACCCACAGTTCTCACATATGTAACGGGTCCCACGCGAGTAGAAACAAGCTTGACTGGCCGAAGTGTCACAGACAGATGACAGCTTATTTCACACTACAGACTGCAACAATCAAAGTTTAAGGCAAATTATTATGAGAATGTAGGATGTCCCTTTTGCATGCATACTGCTTTAGTAATTAAAAACAATTAGTTCCTTAGTGTCAGCTGGTTTTTGACATGTTTCATTCTTTCTTGAAATGCAGACAATGAATAAAGAGGAAACATCTGATCAG
>NW_007577857.1:674429-675814 GCF_000690725.1 Stegastes partitus | reverse complement strand
TTGGAATTTCACCTAAACTTCACTTTTGTAAAGTGACTCTTTAAAATGATTTATTAATTTATTGCAAAAAATATCTACAACAACTTTTTGCTTCACCAGCAGAGAAAATATCGGAAATGTCTGCTGTTTGCTTGGAACAGTCCATATGTAACTGTGGGCAGACAGGCCATGACGGCATGTTTGAATATTCATGGTCCCCAGAGCATCCAGCAATGAGCTCTTTCCTACAGTGTAACCATTAGGACAACATTCATTAACTAATTGTCAGTGACACATCTCCAAATTAGATTTCCATGACATTTGCTGAACGTATTCATTGTCCCCAAAGGAAAGATCATCATGTTTTGCCAATCTAAAAACATCTAGTTGTAATAGATTTATTAGCATAAAATGATCATTCATGGCCCCTAGAGGATGAACCCTTTCCATTTTGAACCATCATTCAACTTTCCTCAGTCACTATCCTCAGCAATACATATCCAATGACAAGACTTTAGACTTTTTTTTTTCTTCTTTTGCATAATGATCTAAATTTAGATCGTTATTTTACGGATACAGTTTATTTATGTCGAGGTGTCCTGGAAGCATGCCAGAAAGCTCTCTGAGATAAAATATGCCATTAGTTCAATAATTACATTTCTGTCAGAAAGCTGATTAGATAAAAATCCTCGGGGAGAACGAGACAGAAGGAATCAGTGATAAAGAGACAGAGTGTACAGAAAGGACTGACGCTCAGACGGAGGCAAACAGAATGAAAGAGCGGAGGAAAAAAATAGGTAACAGAAATTATGAAAGAGAGGCGGAGAAAGACAGGTGATGAATGTGGCTGCTGGCTGTGGCTCACATGTTACAATCGTCCAACCACTCCTCGTTAAATAATACAGATAAGATGGAAAAGCTCTCGTCGTCCACATCCATTTAGCCGAATTGCACTCTATTGTAGAAAAAAAAATGTACTTAATGATTCATGAAGCAGCTCCCATTACTACTGCACCAACGAGAGACGAGGAGATGAACGGCAGCAGCTCTGACTGTCACTAGAAGAAGAAGTGAGGCTGGTGTACAGGTGAATAAAAGGCCACGGTGTGTACAGGCCAGGTCAGGGACATGAATGAAATGTTTTGACCATTAGTCCTCTTTGCTGTGGGACTGTCCAGCAAAGACACTGGAACAACCACCACTGGGTTGTGTTAAAGGTCAGAGGTCAGCGCTGCCCCTCAGCAGGATGCCACTTCAAGTCCTGGCCAGCAAGGCAGCGGCTTATCAGCTGTTGATCAGCCTTTAAAATGTGGTTGGTTTTGGAGACGTTTGAAGTTAGAAACCAACGTATTCGCAGTGAAATACACCACCAACAGAACAATAATGTAAACCCATTAATTCTCCAT
>NW_007577857.1:668277-673647 GCF_000690725.1 Stegastes partitus | reverse complement strand
AAAACCACTTCAGCTGCTTTTAAATTAATTCCTTTTAGCACTTACATACAATTCTAACAAACCATCTTCCTTCAGGCTTAATTTGAAACTGCAATGATTTCAGTGGCTTAAACTCTAAGCTGCTAACATTTTGATCTATTTCAGTTCTTCAGTTCTAACTGATGCTTCAGCTCCTTTCAGTGTTTACACGATGAGCTACTGACACTTTAATTCACGGTTCAGAAATTCTTTCGTACAGACTGATGCAAACTTTGAAAGCAGACAGTGGAGGTGCACGTGGTTCTATTCATACCAAAACAGATGCGTATGGTTATGTATGTGTGGTCAGGTTGGCCCTATTTACAGGATGGAGCTGCTGCTTACAGATCAGACTGCAGCAGGGCACAGGACTTCTGGAGATCTTAGAGCGAGTTTGGGCTCCGTCGATGTAAAGAATGTACAAATCAAAGCACCTCCAAAGTCCCGGAGCGCCTACTTGAGTCACAGCTCTTCTAATAACAAAATGAATGATGATGTTTATTCCTCAACTTCTACTGACACTTGGGCTGCTTTTTTCAACTCCCTTCCGATACTTAAGAAGCCATGATTAAAGCATGCAGACTGCTCTGGTACAGCATCTGTTCTGCTATGTTAGGCACAATCACTGATTAATTTTACATTCAAATGTATAATATTTTTATTGACACAGAGGTGAAAAAAAAAGCAACTTATTGAAATAAAATACTTGTGTGTACATTTTTTTTTTTTAATTTCAAGATGATGGACTTACATGTATAAAGTTTGCTGCATGTATTAACAGGTGCACAAAATATTTCAATATATTCTCATCCAATCAGCTTCATTCACTATGACCTCAATAATCAACATAAAGCAAAAATGATCACCTTTCTGACAACAACAACAGCAAAAAGTGAAACTGTAGATGTTGGCTGTAGAGTTTATGGCAGAGCTGCTGTACTGGATTGTATTTGATTACACAGATAATAATAAAATAATTGATGAGAGCACATATACTCCCATAAATCCCATTACATTAGATTACTGCAGTAATAAAACTGTGTTGCATCAACACTTCTCAATGAAAACTTAACTTCATGCTTAACTAAGACAGTATTTCTAGTAGAGCATTGATTTCATTACATTATACAGCTGTGTGTGTCTAGTACACATAAGTCCATCTATCATCTATCCACCGCTTAATCCTCACTAGGGTCATGGGGGGCTGGAGTCTATCCCAGCACACTCACATTCACACCTACGGACAATTTAGAATCACCAATTAACCTCAGCATGTTTCTAGACTGTGGGAGGAAGCCGGAGAACCCGGAGAGAACCCACGCTGCACGGGGAGAACATGGAGACTCCACGCAGAAAGAAGGGAATCGGAGATCTTCTAGCTGCAAGGCGACGGTGCTAACCACCGATCCACCTCGCAGCTCCCCAGTTTAAACCTAATTAAAAGTAAATTTATTTAGTTTTTATTACCTGTATCAAATGTTAGCTCGTCTACATTTTTCTGTTAAAAATGATTGTGCACACTGATGGTACGACAACAAGAAACCTGGATGAAGTTGTTGCAAATTTTCACCCACAAGCTGCATATAAGAGAACACGGAGATTCCACGCAGAAAGATTCCAGTGCCCCCACCAGGACACGAACCGGCGACCTTCTTGCGGCGAGGCAACGGTGCTACCAACTGCACCACCTTGCAGCCCCAGTACACCTGAGTCTTTCACTACAAATCAATCAATCAGAATATTCTTACATTCTTATAAAGTTCTTTAGCACAACCGCATGTCTATAAAACACAGCCACACTCTTCAGATCTTGCGAGCACTATTCTCAGTTCCTCAGTGCCTGATATTAACCTTTTCATGGTGATGTTGTGCCAAACAGCCGACTGATGCAGCTCCCAGACTGGAGCAATTACAATAATGGGATTTACTATTTCCAATATTAAGCTTACGTAATAAGGTTTGGAAATATGATAATCTGGATAAAGAGGAAGCAAATCTGCATCAATTTCACTACAATGTGGCTCCTCATCAAATTAGCGCGTTCGCTCAACCTCAGCACGCTGCCAGGCAACCTGCACGGCACAAACTGACATTTGGGAGCAGCCAGCGTTCGGTGTGTTAGCACTGTAGCATGCAGACAGTCTGGCACGCACTTGTAGACAGACACACACCACATCACAACCACACACACACACACACACACACCGAGGTTGCTTCTGCTGAAACACAGAGGAGCAGCCCCCAGCGGATGGATAACAGCGCGAGGCATTATGGGTGAACCTATCTGGCGTTTCAGATCGAGTTAAGGCCAATTAGCCTGTAGGGAACGAGAGGAGCCGTCGCATAAGAAGCTGCTGAGGAAGAATAGCACACGAAGGACTGGAGAAGCCCCACAGCAGTGATTGTAACAGAGACAACTTCATCACAGCAACACCAACTCAAAGCCTCATCGTCTAAACAAACTAAAAACCGAAGCTGAAATTAAAAACGATGATGGTGTGCAGCACTGCCCAGAATATCTGTTCATTTCCAAGCCTGTGTACAGATCACATCCCATAGTTGACTATCAGAGCATGTTTGGAGAACTGAGAAAGGATGGCTGCTGCTCAACTGGTGAAACGTTATTAACTGTTTCCGTCTAGATCAGGGGTGTCCAATCCTGGTCCTGGAGGGCCACAGTCCTGCATGTTTTAGATGTTTCCTTCTTCCAACACATCTGATTCAAATGATCAGGATGGTTATCAGACTTCTGCAGAGCTTGATGATGAGCTGATCATTTGAATCAGGTGTGTTGGAAGAAGGAAACATCTAAAACATGCAGGATTGTGGCCCTCGAGGACCAGGACTGGACACCCCTGGTCTAGATGAAGTAGAGCCACATGTGTTATTTCTATAATACTGGTGTTGCTCATATTCTGGGTGTTCACACTGAACACAACAAACCTGGTTACTAACGTCCACCTTTGCATGATTTCAACAATATCCTGTTTTAAGCAGCCGTACCTGCAGTTTTAATGGTTTCTGGGACATAAACCGCATGTATAGATTAATGATAGACCGATTATTGTCCTGGCTGATTATTGGGGCTACGAGCTAAGTTAAAATGCAGCCACACACACCCCTGAAACGGTGTCTGGAGAACAATAGCGAGTAAAGGCTTTTAGAATTAGGCCTTAGTGGGCATTGGAAGTGACTAAAGTGAGAAAGATTCGGCAACCGGAGAAGAACAGCAGACGGAACTGGAGGAGACAAACTGTTTAATCCCAATCAATTGATCGATCAGTAAATAGAGGAGAACGTCATAGCATCCTGAGCTCCCACAATAATGATGAAGCCCAGCAAGGCTTCTTGGTCTGACTACAGTTCACTGCTATCAAATGCTGTTAAAGTGTAATATTTATTGTATATCAGTTCAGCATATTGGTTCTTGGTCTTTCTTGATGACCAATAATCAGCATCAGTATCAGACCTGAAAAACTGTTCCTAGAATCACCAGTTAAATTTGACAAAAACTTTTAAGGTTCAAAAAACATTTCAGGCCACAGGTTGTACTTCCACCAAGCACATGCTCGGTTTAATGACACTGCATTGCATCAGGGCAGCAACACAGCTGGTTGAATGTTTTCTGGTTCTGCTGTTACAAAACAGAAGATTTGCTTCGTGTGACAGAACCACCAACATTAATCGTTCTGTCATAGATTTAAAATCAGAACCTTTTTAAGTCTCTGCCCAATAATGTCTCGCTTCTACTCTGAGGAATATTTAAGAGAGCAGTTAATGACTGTTAGTGACAGACCTAAGCCACAAATCAGAGAAATAGTGAGGAGCAAGTCCATTAAGAGACCTAAAAACTGAAGGCAAAAATCTTAAAATGAATTCTAAAATTACCTTTCAAACCAGAGTAATGCCTTCTCTTATATTTAGTGCTTCTGCATTTTGGATCATCTGAAGTTTGACGATTTCTTTTAGAGGCCAGAAAACAGATTCTAACACGTCTGCCAGAAATAAAAGAAGACAGAAAGTTGTACACAGGCTATTTTAGGAAGTTGGGAGAGTTACTTTAAAAATGTATTTCTACACAACAACTTATTCAAAAATACAGTCGCAAGATGAAAGTAATGCAACTTGATCAGCTTTCTGGGATTCGACCCAAACCTTTCAGAGGAGTAAAGTTGTACGCAGGCAGTTTTTCTGAGAAGGTCAAACGTATTTTTAGTTCTTCACCTTTAAAGCATCGGCCACAATCAGAGATGACACTGAGGCTTTCTGATCATCTGCATCAGTGCAGGTTTACATCGAACTTCTCAGCAAATCCGTCATTTTTCTACCCACCGAGTTACTCCGAGAGCCCAGCATGGATCGAATTCAATTTCTTGCTGCCTAGAATCTCCTGTAGTTACCGCTCTGCTGCTCTTTCTTTGTCTTATCATCAATGAAACAAACAAAGGTAAAAAATAGCCTTTAAGCTCTGCAATATAAAGATATATAGACTGAATAGTGCCTTAGTGAGAGCAGCTACCATATCTGGGTTTCTTTTATCTAGTTTCTGATAGCAAATGGTGGCAGTGTCACATTTTTACAAACAATTGTTGGCTGCAAATTTGAGATAAATCTGAAAGCCCTTGCATGCTCCTGCATGAGTCACAAGTATGGCTTTTGTTCAGATGAGCGAAAGGTGCCAAAACCAGCGGGAGAGGAAACACTTTTATTTTGCAAGACACACTTTAAACCAGCACCTCATTTTAAAGGCACACAGCAAACACTTTGTTCTGTTTATACATCACACATATGCCTACTGTTGCTCGTCCTGTCCCCATTTTACCTCTTCAGAGATCGGGATAGACTCACAGCGTTCGTCTACTCATACAGTAATGCAGCATGAACCGAGCGTGCTGCTTTCAGTGTGGAGGGATCCACAAACCCAGCGAGGAGGAGGTGATCTGAGCGGCGAGGCAGGATGGATATAAACATCGTTTGTTTTCCCCAAAGGTGACTGAGATAAGCAGCGCAGCGATGGATGGATGTGTGGAGTGAGAGGGCAGCCCTGCAGATTGATGTTGTGCTAACATGAAATGAATTGCCAGAGGGAGGGAAACCGTATAGTGTTCTGAGATATGATAAGAGATCAAGCGGAGATGGAGGTTGCGGGCGTGTGCATCAGCGTCTGTGTGTGTGTGTGTGTGTGTGTGTGGGTATATGTATTGTTTGTGAATGAGCAGCTCAGAGAGTGAGTGGCACGCCGTCACGCTGCAGTTTAACCGTAGTATCTGACTGAAACGCATTTATGTGAAAGAGCAGCGACGAAGAGTTGGAGAAAGAAAAAGAGATTCAGAAAGAGAATGGCAAAAGAGG
>NW_007577857.1:664442-666534 GCF_000690725.1 Stegastes partitus | reverse complement strand
ATTATGAAAATCTATGTAACTACAGCAACTTATCATGTTATAAAGTTTGTTTTATTGCTGTTGTCATATTTTGCCAGTTATTTCAATAATTGCAGAGGTCATGTATAGCATCCACAAACACAATGATGCTATGATTGAAAATATCCTGCAGGGAGATTGTACAATCCATAAATGTCTAAATAAAACACTGGACATGACAGAAACCATTTTCTGACTGTAGTATACGGATCGAACTTTCACCCAACACTAAATAAAAACATCCTGACACCTGTGATGGAGCTCAGGCCTCAACCTGAGAATGGCGGCCGTGTAATAAATGATCTAAGTGCAGCTAGTAAACTGTGACTCTGTGTGACAACTCATCAGTCTGAGGCGAAGAAAAGACCACAGTGTGATGTACTGTTGGACCTCGATCAATCCTGTCTCCATGCCAGGGATCATTCATAAGGCATTAATAGTTACTGCTGTTAAATGTGCCCAGCTCTCTTGCTTTGGAGATCACCACATGTATCCTACTGTGGTTGGATGCTGCAGATATATATGTACGTATAAAACGTATTCACCCTCAGTGGAAACTTTCCCCTGTCATTGTTTTTCAACATTGAATCGTGGTCAATTTGATTTAGCTTTTTTGACAAGAACTTACAAAAAAAGAAAGTTTTATATCACGGTGAAACCAGGCTTCTACATTTTTTTTCCCACATTATTAATAATAAGGAAATATGACATAGTCTCAGTTGGACTGAGTTCTGGGCTCTGACTCGGCTGCTCCATTTATTTCAGTGTAGCTTTGGCTGTCTGTTTAGGGTCACTGTATGAAGAAAAACTAATCTTCTCTCAAGTCTCAGTTATCTTGCAGGTTGTCCTCCAGGATTTCTCTGCTGCAATCATTTTTTACCTTCTTCCTTGACAAGTTGTCTGGAGCCTGCTGCCCAATGCATCCCTCCACCATGATGCTGCCACCACCATGCTTTACAGTGGGGATGGTGTGTTTGTGATGATCTTTAATGGAATACAGGTAAGTATTTTTGAATCTTGATCACACAATGCTTTTCTACTCCTCAAACCGGAACCACAGTCATGGTAGTTGTAATTGTTGTCATTGCTACAGTACCTGCAGTGGTAGAATTACAGCAGCACCTGTTGCAGAAACCAGCTGTAGGTGCAGCAGTGATAGTACAAGCACAGTCATATATATATATTTTTAAAAAAGGTAGTATTTGTAGCAACAGCAGAAGTAATACAAGCAACAGAGGACTCTTTGTTGTAGAGAGTGACTTTGCACCAGACTCTACAGTACATCACTACATAACATGATAAATGACCAGTGACCAGTGGGTGCCTTCACGTCTAAATGGTGACCAATGAGACTCTCTTCTGAGTGGACGATATGCTTCACTGCACCTGGAGTTAAAAACATGTCACCCATCATCATCCCCTACCTCCCTTCAGTTTTCATCCAATCCTAACGAGTTCTTTAGAGTGAACCCTCAGAGACACTGAAGACAGCCTCTCCATTTGTTGTCCCAGTGGCAGGTCAGCAAAACAAGCATTTTCCCATCTGAGTCCAGAGTTGTTTTAAATGACTGACATTACTGCCTTTGAAATTTAACCCACAGGAGGACTGAGTCTCTTAAGGCACACAACTGGTCAGTGACCACACAGTTACCCATAGCAACCAGGAGCGATGTCAGCGGTTACCATCCCTCACAAACATTCTGATGCAAACTAATGATACGCTCAAGTGTCAGTGACGAAAGATGTATTGCACTCCTGTAATAAATGTAACAGATATTTTTGTAATCATTTATGTCAGAAAGCTCAGCTGCAGCTGCTCTGTCAGAGTTCAGAACTCCCATTTAGTTTTGTCATCAAAATAACTGAAGCATAAACGTCAAGTTTTGACACGAGTGGCGGGAAAGAGCTCTCATTAACACAAGCAAGAAAACAAAATGTATCTACACCTTTATAAATGTCTTTTCCTAGAATAACTGATGGAATATTGTGTGTCTGAAGCTGCTTATGTCCTTCTATGTTTGGTGAAAATAGACACAGTGGACAGTCAGTAGTCAGTTAAAAATCAATGAAAGGC
>NW_007577857.1:660831-663158 GCF_000690725.1 Stegastes partitus | reverse complement strand
TACCTGTAACTAAAATGAACTACTTTCAAGATCACACAAAATGTAAGAGAGAAAATGTGTGATGTTTTTAAATTTAGGTTAACCGACCCTTGAATGCAACCCATTTCTTGTCAAAGAGAAGTCATTTGTTATTGGGAGGCCAAGCGGAGCAGGTGGAATACCTGGAAATTGTGGGACAAAAACGAGAACACGTTTTGCCGAAGGCTCTTTATCCACCGCGGGGACTGAAGCCACTTCATATACACTACTGTGCAATACTCACAGGCACCATTAGACAGTTGGGAAAGACATGTTCTTATGGTGGAGGATATTTATGTCTTTGTGTTTGGCGGAAAATGCCTGAGGGCCATTTGTGACAGGAAAAGATGAAGGAGACCCTGGAAGAGATGGAGCGCCTGGCTCCCCAATCTGGCCTGCAAAATACTGGGCCCTCTGGTTCCACAAGATTGGCTTGAAATGACTTGGCACTGCCAACAAAGCTATTTCTGTCTTTCAAGCTCGCTTACTTCATCCTGATGACAAATGACCAGCGTCTGACCTCCCGTGGCAGCCATTTTACACCTTAACTCAATTCATTAATGTCCTAAAAATAGCTGCATTCAAACAACAGCACACCTCCAGGGGTGTGATGGTCGGCAGGCAGAGACGCCACGTGAGCAAAGCAGCTTAGCTCAACAACAAATACCTGAAAAAAAAAAAAAACATTAAATAAAGGATTTGTGGATATACATCCAGAACTCACGCTGTGTAGCTGGAAAACACGACCGAACAGGCATTCTCACAGGGATCTTTGGCGTTTTATACGTCTGTGCTGCCGGGGAGGTAAAGCAGAGCCACGCTGTCTTGCTAAAAAGTGTGCAAAGGCTTTCTCTTCAAAAGGAGATTTAGGAATACGCTCTGCCAGCAGGATCAATGCCAGGCAGACTTGGAGCAGTACGGCCACACATCTCGTCTTACCCTGCCTGGTGAGGGGATATGTACCATTTCAGGGGGGATTATATGGGAGATAAAGAACACAGGGTAAGAATAATGAGAAGGAAGCAAGGGCAGAAGAGAGAGCACAAGTAAGGCTGCTAAAACAAAGATTCAGCTTACAAGGTTCACTGGAAGTTTACAGGGTAAGGTGGCGTTTGAATCATATGCTGCATTCAAGATTAAAAAAACAGATGTCAGCAGAAGAACCAGTCCTGGAGCTTCTGAGAACTTCAATTTTAAACGTGCCGTCACACAAAATGACGATCATTAGCAGCGATCCACCGGTGAGGTCATCGAGTGTTCAGTACTAACAATTCACTTCTCACATGTACGCCCCACAACACAGTGCACAGAAAAGTAGTGACAACGTGGGAGACAAGAGTTGGGTTTGTTTCACAAGTCAGAACTCCAGCCGGCAGAGCGCACGAGGCAAACTGAAGCTGTAATCACACCAGTGCGAAAATTGGGTTCAATTCATCCCACAGAGGCGCCGCGATCGGCCCCCAAAGAATGACATTCTAAGGATAGTTTGTGTCTAAGAATATCCTGCTTATGGAAAAAATTGTTGTGAATGTAGGCCAAAGTCAGTGAGACACAGAGCGTAAAGAGAACACCAGGAGATTTGCCCGAGCTCGAGCTGCTCCCCCGAGGGTCTGTGTTTTCCGCCCCGGTGTTCTTCCTGTTCCTGACTGATGGCCCCGGCTTCCTCCACAGGTGAGGCTGCCTGCTCTGCTGCTCTCACCGCTACCTGAGCTGGGAATACATGCTGAGAGCAGAGCTGGAGAGCAGAGAGAGAACTCCAGAGGACGTGTGACTGCAGCGAGCTGTTAGAAGCAGTTCTGCACACGTTCACCAGTCAAACTAGTGGAACTAACAGAGATGTGACACTTACAGAGAAGCTGCCGTCTGATCCTCAATCAGTCTTTCAGCAAACTTTAACTTCCTGTAAAGATCCAGCAGGCGGTTTACCAGGTTTTAGTCCATTAACTTTAAATCTGTTTTTTTTCTCTCCACTACTAAAGAGCATGTTTCCAAAGTGTCCTGATTTATAATGCGTCTTGACAAAAACTGCCTCCATTACGAACACAAGAGAATGAGACAGAGTTGTTAAAGGTAGGTCATCAGAAGTACAGTACACTACCTTTCAAAGCCAAGAGGCAACAAACCATTACTTAACCACGCTATCATGTGGCATTAGAGGTCACAACATTTATTCTCCATGCCTCTAATATCAGAGTGTCATGTTCCCTTTTTAACTGTTTAGGGTAATATTAAATGCTTGGGCCTGCTATATTGGGGATGTCTTCCAGTCTCAATAGTTTGTTCTAATCTTCAAGTTTATTCCTTTTGTA
>NW_007577857.1:654230-659826 GCF_000690725.1 Stegastes partitus | reverse complement strand
GTGTATCCCAAATTATAATCTAATGGTGTCCCCTACATGCATCTCATTCACACTGTTGATTGATTACAGTTTACTGATGTGCCCAAAATGCCTCACCTGCATGAGTAGACCAGGGTACAGGGTACCACTCGATGGCTGTAGCATGCACGACTCAAACAGTCGTCTGCAATCAAAAATACTTTAAAGACTGAATATTATGTCAGATTTACTTTAGTTGAAACTGAGTGCGTGGCGGCCTATGGGGTGGCTGTGGCTCAGGTGGTAGAGCGAGTTGGTCAATGATCAGAAGGTTGGCGGTTCGATTCTGCCCTGTAACCTGTTTCATGGTTGTTGTAGACACTTCACCACCTTGCCTGGTGTGGATGTGATTGTTGAGGTGGTGGTCGGAGGGGCCCCAGGGCAGCTGTGGCTACGATCGTAGCTACCACCATCAACAGAATGAATGTGTGTGAATGAATAACTGACAGTGTAAAATGACTTTGAGTGTCTAGAAAAGCGCTACATAAATCTGATCTATTATTATTATTGAGTGATTTTATGTAAGTGGTCAGAGTCCTGAACCCACGAAGATGATTTCTAGCTACCTGCTTTTGCCACAGACGATCATTTCAGCTCGGAAAACTGACAGCAACAGCCAAGAAATGAAGAAGTTGCTGTTGCCTAAAGTCCAAGAGTCACTGTTTCAAAGAGTAACAAGAGTTTAGACGAGCTAACCTTCCACTGCTACCAGTGTAACCTGTACACATGTGTGCTGGACAGTAACTATAAAGGTTAAATCTGATGCTGGAAGGAAGGAAACCTAATAACAAATGCAAAAACATCTGTATCATCTTTGGGAATTTTTAATATTTAATCTTTGATTTTAACATCTGGAATTATCCCCAGTAGATGATACAGATTCAGTTCATATAAAGCTGCTCTACCGTTCACTTGGAGGAAGGCCAACATTGTTTTTTAATGCGGCTCTGTGACATTAATTGGTGTCACATCAGTTTGGATGCCGTTTTTGTCACTTGGCCAACAAACCTCAGTGAAAAAATAAAATATATTAACAAATGGAATGATGCCAGGACCAGACAGATTATATCCATTAGATGGTCTGTCAGTTACATCAAGGCTGGGACCCAGTGTGTTATCTGGGGTCATCACAATGACATCCCCATACAGTAAATAACACATTCACAGCCACACATACCAGGAGAGGACATCCCAGAATGCTTGGACTGCTTCCAGCCTCCTCAGTCCCAGACAATTTCATCCGTCTTCCTACAGCAGCGGACATTATTCCATCATTACGTGGTGACAGCTGCCTGTCCCAAATAAAAATGGATCCCACTGATGGCTAATCATCTCGGGCCCGTGGCTTCTCTTTGTGACGGCCAAACCTTTCTGCTGATTTACTGAGAGGAGGAGACGCTTCCCCCCGGAAACCATGGAGAGGTAATCATCAACAGCAGCTTCCTTTTGTTCCTCTCTCAGCGGGTTTGTAGTCGACCACACATAGACGTGCCACACCGAGTGCAACGCTACGAGTTCAGCTGCCATTCAAAGCACTTAAACATCCGACTTCCCGCTTTAACAGCTATTGATTTAGGCCTCTTTTATTCACGCAGCTCTGAATGTTGCTCTTATCTCTGTGTTTGGTGAACCACTGCTGTGTTTCTACGCAATCACCAAAAAGACTCTGCTCTTATAACACATTAAGAGTCAGTTGTACCTGCCCAGTTGATGCTTTTGGCAGATATCACAGGTCAGTAACTGACTACCTAACATCTCTTTCATTTGCTTCTATTGTTTGACCTACGAAAAGAATCGTCTGCATTACAAACGCAGGCTAAATGCTGCCAGTGTGGGATTAAACGCAAAACGACCCTGACTTAAATGGAAAGGCCAGAGGGCGAGTTTAGAAGCTGCTGACAGATTAGGATTCCGGGAATGGGATCGGAGTGAGGAAAGAAGTGCTGTTATTTTGTAGTAGCACTTTACACTTGGCAAAAGTACACAGCGCTTCAGATCCCAGCCCTGTGGCCATCTTTCTATGTCCCGGTGACAGGAACTGCTCGTACCCCCATCCTTTCTCAGGCTTAAACTCCAAACTTATCCCTCTTGCCCTCCTTGAAATAGAAAATCGAACTGAATTGACTCTCGAGCCTTCTTGGTTTCAAAGTGAAATATCTGCTACTTGAAAAAAAAACTGATACTGAGTATACCGAGCGAGGATTAGAAGTAATCCAATTCCAACGTTGAGAGAAGGATTGTAGAGTGGGTATAGGTTTCCAGAAAAATCCATGATGAAGGTCACAAAATTATCATACGTTGCATCCAATATGCAAGTGTCAGGTTGGTTTTTTTTGTTTTTAAAGAAGTTTCGAAGCAAAAATCAATCTAGTGAACATTGACAAAAACTTCTGCTCTGATCCTTCAGTGTGATATGAATAACATGTGAAAGAATATTGGATACAAATGACCCTAAAGTTTCAGGTTTTAACTCCAAACTTGGGGAAAGTCAAATTAAAACGATGGTTAAAGATCCAAAACATAATCCAACATGGCAGACAGGTGTTGTGCATCAAACAGTGATATCAAGTCCTGCCTCCATCCAGATCAGATTACAACAAGCAGCCAGTTGTTCAGAACAGGTGCAACCCTTCACTAGTCATGTCAGCAAATGTCGTTCAGGCATTTGGAGACCGAGGGCTGTTATACAAATGGGAGCCACGTCCGTCACGTCAGTAATAAACAGCATGACTGTTACTGCGTGAGCATCAGGTTGGATGGACAACAGGTCGCCGAATACGCGCCCTCCTCTATAATCACCTCTATTTGGAGGGGTTAAAAGAAGGGCCCATAAAACATGACCTTTTCCGAGGCTCTAATCGCCCTCCTTGGGGGCCAGGCGGCCTCCATTCCCAACATGACAGCTTTACAAGTCCCTTCTGACACCGTCGCCGGTGTTCAGGGACACTAAACACGCATAACTACAGACCAGCCGGGAGAGGGGAGAGGAGGGAGGAGGATGAAGGACGAGGGCAGGACAGCCTGGCACACGGTCAAAGTCACTATCAAGAACATCAAGAAGGACAGACGGAGCAAGACGTCGATTAGCATCAACCGTGTGCGTCAGCTAGCTTTGATCTCGCCATTAAGCAAACAGCCATTAGGAAAGACAAGGTGCACCAACATCCAAAAGCTGTACGACGTCATCCATCACAGATCCTGTATTCCTGAGACGTACATGTGTTTTTGATGTCGGTTTGAGTCGATTTAACCTTTTGAACTTCAGCTGTTTATGCTCAGTGTCTTTACTGACAGGCTGAACAGAGACATATTTGGTTTATATGTTTTATTTTAGGTTTCTTACATAAGCCCACATTTAAATGTATTGAGTTGTTTTTTTAAAATTTATTTTATTCTGAATTAAAATATCTTGTTCTATTTAAGAGTAGCCTTTCTATGTATGATTTCTAGTTAGATTTTTTTTAAAGCAAACTTTTAGAGCAACTTTTAAGAACTATCAGTCAGTTGTGAGGTCATTTATACGCTTTATACACTGGACCTGTATTTATTTAAGAATCAAGAGAGCTCAGTGTCATTGGTGTGAATGTGAAGATGGTATTTCTTCAAATTTATTTAGTTATGCTCACATTTTTTTTTGCTAATATTAGCTCGCTGAAACCCTAAAGATAGCTGTGTAATGAGCTAGCAAATGTGCTAATGCTAACTGGCTATAGGAAATGCTATTGTGTTTGTTGCTAACGTGATGAAAACCTAGTGAATCGTGTTCCAGATCCACAGTTAGCTTGCTAGCTAAGCTACTGTGTTGTTTTTTTAATTATAATATTTAATATATATTTAACCCTCCTATTATCTTCAAACTTACTGACATGTTTTATTCTTGGGTTTACTTTGACCCCAGCAATTTAAACCTCCAGAAAATATCATAATCACCCAAGTTTATGTGTAAATAGCCCTTTAAATAAAACAGAAAAAAATTATGTCAATGATTTATTTAGAGATGGTAAACATTGAATGGGGTCACGTTGACTCCAAAGATAACAGGAGGGTTCAAATATATTATATATTATAATTTATAACATGACAGCGGCTAATGATTGCATCATTACCACATAAAAAATACTATGACATGCAGACAGGGTGTTGTCATTTATGTGGTGATAGAAAAATAACACAACAGACTGACATTGTTAACTGGGGTCATTTAACAAGCTGATAACAGATTAGTTAAATATTCTTTGTTTGTTAATCAGGATTGTTGGTAACTGGTTTTAACTGGTTCCTGTTTGATGGACTTCTCCCTTTTATTTCTATCATGACTTATGGATATTTTATTTCAGTTCCATTTTATTTAAATTCTAGGTGCATATATTGCCCTTCAACAAGACTGTCGCATGCTGCAGCTGCACATTATCTGTTCACAGAGAAGGTTTAAATCTAGATTTATTAAAATTTAACCCACACGAAAAACGATTCCAACATGAACTCACTGAAATGTGAATTTATCTCTATTTCCAGCATCTGTTGTAAATGTGTATCATCATCCGGCAGATTTTTCTTCTATAAAATGTTTCTAAAATTGCGATGCTCTGAAACAGAAAAGCAGAGGAGGAAAGGTAGCGGTTACATACATAAGACTGTGATGAAATTCTATTGAACCGCCATGAATAATTTATTATTTGTCACCTAACAACAAATACTAATGTCTCCGCTTGCATCCAGACGTTTTGTCGGGATGACTCAGTTTTTTGTTTGGTTTTTCGCTGAAATCTGATGTCCCTTGAAGAAACAGAGAAACACTTAGCAGGTGATCCTGTTTCCAGAGCAGAAATAGAGTGACCTTAAAATCAGGGCGAGATGGTAAAAGGCCTCAAAAATGAGCGAACTTAGTGAATAAAAGAAACGGTGAAGCAGCTGTAACAGCGTTAGTGAAAGAGCCAGGTGGAAAGGGAGTCCTCTCAGGCCTAACTGGGTCCTCTGTTACATTAGAGAGAGGTTCTGATTCATGCCTGCAGCGTTCTCACGCTCCTCTTGCACTACTTTACTATAACCTTTTAGACCGACTCCCAGAATAGGTTCTTTATAAATATTTCCCCTCCACACACATCTATGACCAAACACACATTCGTTTGTCACACTGCCTGCAGGACATCAAACCCTGAGGAGCTTCTGTGACCTCCTATGTTCTGTGTTGAACCAGAAGCAGCGCCAACCATCACTCATCGTGACTGACAGCTCTCACAGCAGCTCGAGTGGTTGGTGTGACATTAAAAAGTACATTTCCTCTGAGCAAACTGGGTAATATCTATGCAAATGCACTGGTTTCTCTTCACACATGAAGGAACATATTAACATGAATTCACGTTTCACCTCAGTCCTTGTGCTATATCTCAGCCCAGAGCTAAGAAGAAAGAGCCTTTCACTGAAAATGTATGCTCTGATAAGAACGCAGTTGTTTTGGGTCATTGAGGTGGCAGGATTGGAAAGTGGGTCACCTCAGGGGGAAAGAGGACTATTTATCAACCTAAAGGAAAAAAAAAAGGCACTGTTAAATCCTCAGTTTGGAGAATCACCTGTTCTC